>NC_133210.1:10120023-10205023 GCF_958299795.1 Porites lutea
AAGTGCAAATCGTGGTATTCTCATGCTAACAAGCCCGTGAACATGATTATTTACATATGAAAAACAAGACGGTTTGTAACAAAACAAGGTCACCGCCAGCCCCGCGTCTATTCAAAGGCTAGGGCACTGAGCACACAACTGTAAAATGGCCTATTGCCAGTTTTGACGTTCTAGTTGTCGTCATCAAAGTAACATCTTAAACTCCCTATTTGTTTTTGCAACTACGAGAAATGCAGTCATTTTTAAGAGTAAGCCTTTTAAGGCTTAGGACGTTTATATGTTGCGGTGTAGTTTTCTCCTTGGTTTAAGTTCTTTTCCCCATTGTTTCAGACTCATTATCATACATTACCATAGCCAAAAACAAACTGAGGAAAACAGAATTTAAACCAAGAAGAAATTTGAACCACAACATATATAATAATCTTACTGACCATGCGTTTTACAATTTTATTCGAATTATTATTACTTACAGTTCCCAGAACCTTTTAACTGCCGTCCACAACAGCTCAGGTAACAAAATCTTTTCACCACTGTACTCTCTCCTCTCACTAAAATTTTAGCCCGGCTGCACAGCAAGCGTTTCAGTTGAACTGAGGTAAGCGGCCAGATGAGAGGAGAGACTGGGAACGAGGCGAGTCTTCATATGGTCGCCACGGTCGTATTGTCCAGCAGTCTTTACGATCGTATGAAAACGAGGCTTGATATAGAACTGAAGAATACCTCGGCGGTCGCCGTTGCAACGATCGATATGATCGCTACAACCGTTGAACAGTTGCTCCAACTTGAAGTTTTCAGCAAACCTACTGAACGCAGCCGATCTCAGCGAAAATTTGGAAACCAATTGCCTTAGGGCGAGTGAATCGCACTAACTTTGGCGGTTTTTCGTATAGTTTGTTTGCAGGTCCGCCTTAAAAGCCCTTGCTAGTGCAGTCGGTGGGACAATAAACTGTATAAAAGAGTCAGGGAAACGATGGAGCTCGTTAACCGATGGGAGCCGCAACTGTGAAAAGGACTCATTAGTTAAAAACACTTTATCGTTCCCTTTAGGAGCGGGCTTAAAAAGTCAAAAAATTAACATGTGTTCCTAGCTGGAGCGTTTGACTGTCATGTACACCGCAGACTAAGTTCTATCATGTTTCTTGTTAATTTCTGTAGTTTTTACCAAGGCCCTGTGCCAGCTGATGGAGGTTATGTGTGGACCGCTTCTTCAAACGCTGGAAAACAGGTTACAAGAAAATCTCAAGAGAACAGCTGCACTGGAAACAGAAAAAGAGACATTAGACAGAGAAATAGAGAAACTGAAAACTGAATTACAGGCTTTGAAATGAAATGCATTGTACTCGGCTATCCACCATGAGCTAAGGTTATATTCAGTACAGCAGGATTTAATATTAGAGCGTGTACGAAAGCTTCGGCTTCCCACAGCCTGCATGCATCCCAGTTTCATTTCCGTTACGGGGTAATCGTTCATAAACACCTGTTTTGTTAGCTGGAAAACAGGTCGTTGCCGCGAAAAATTGAAAGATGTAGTACGCGCGGGCAACGAGCATGTCACGTAGTTGTCCGCGTTGAACGACGTCATTATGACGTCAATGACGACAAAGATAAGCAAGTATCATAACGTGAAGTTTTTATGAACGTTTCTGTGGGACATAATGGTGAAAAAATTTCAGTTACCTCGGACAAATCTTTAAAATCATATTTTTGGAATGATAATATTTTAAAATTTAAAGCAAAAGACTAATGCCTCAGTTCAAAGAACCTTCTCAACTAGCGCCCAATCTTTGCGCGCAATGAGGAAGAGCTTTGTTTTCGTTAAGGCAGACCTTGTTATCGGCGAGTCTTATGCAGACCTAAACCTCTGTCACACTCAAGTAAAGATCAGAAACCAGTCGTGCACGAGGAAAGTCTGACGATAGTGTGATATCTTCTTTAAGATTTCTTCGTTGGATGGTGAGTGGAGGGGAAGGGCGTGTGAACAGAAGCTTATTCATTAAAGCGGTGATCAAGTTAACAATAGCAGATGCGTCAGTCAGGAATACAAATGTGCATTTTAGTATATTTCTTGAGTCCGTCATCACTTCCACTAATGCATTTTTTTTGTTAAGTTTTAACGGTTTATGAATTCCTTTCTTTTTGTTGAATAAACGTAAGCTTTAATGTATCTGGAACATCTGCGTCTGTAATTCCAGATCCATTTTTTGACGCACATCTAGCGTCTTGTCAACCGCTCCCGATGTTCATTTTTTTAGACTTATCGGTTTTCTTTAAATCAACACATTGAGTTCAACAACATTTTATTTCATTCTTGTTTTTCGCGTGCGTGACTTTGAAAACGCTTTAGCCTGCGAGCAAGCTCTCTCTCTCTCTTTACGTTTTCCTTTTCTTTCCTCGCACTCGCCTCTTCTTTCGCATGCTGATCACGCGTGACTACTCGCGAGTCTTCCAAATAGAGAGCTTGCTCGCAAGCTAGAAATCTTGCGTGACCCACAAGGCGAATATGGGATAGGCTATATTGTTAAAAAACTACATATTAAACATTCCAAGATTCGGTCATTGCAGGTTTATAGCTTGATGCAGGTTCAAATAATTTTCCTTGAAGTGCATATGATGACACTGAAGAAAAATTGTTCCCTTCGTCTGGAATTCGATAAAACACTTTAAAAGGTCAAAATTGGCTTTGGAATGACGCAAATTTATTATTATTAGCGCACATGTGGCTTCGTGATATTTGGTCAAGAAAACATCTTAACCACTTAGTGGAGCTCGGCCGCTTGGTGCCTGTTTTAGAACTTTCATTGCTAGCTCTCCCCTTCCTTTGGTTCCTGATGTGATAGGATATCATCCTTTTGTGTGTGTCCCTTTAGCCACGACAGTGAGTTCTCTCGGCGATGGCGTCAACTAGCCTCGAAGGCATGTTTGCGTATCTGTCGGAGTCATTTTCTGCTGGCGTGATACAGTGTTATCAGGGTCAGGGATTTCTTGAAGATGCACCATTGATTCAACAACAAGATCCACTGGAGGACTTTGAAAAGTTCAACAGCGATGATTTGATTTTCCAAGAATACGATCCACCTTTGCAGAATGACAGTAAAATGGCGTGGAAAAAATCGCAACCTTCAGTTTGGTGGAAGTCGCTGTGGAAGGCCATGAAATGCATCTTTTATATCCAGATTCTCGGCGGACTGGCTGTCGGTTCACTCGCTATTTTGATCCTAGTCCTGGATTTCAACTCCGTCGATCTGTGTTTCGATAGACAACTTCACGGGAATTGGCACACGCTCCCTCGGAATATTCAAGCCATTATAGTCACTGCAGAAACAGTCGAGGCCTATGTGGTACAGATGTGGACATTTCTACTGATAATCACGATGTTTGGTTGGCGGTTAGTGAAGAAACTCAATCTTTTGATTCTTAACCTTCTGGGTGCGTTTTGTGACACGTGCTACAGGCTGTACCTGCAGGTTTTTGGCATTTACGAAAAGTCGTGGATGTCCTTTCCTCTGAATGCGCTCTTTCTGATCATTGTCGTCTCGAACTCGGTTCTTGTCGGGCGAGAAATTGCCAAGAACAGCGTAGTTGATAGATCAAGAACATTGAAGAAAACTATAAAAGTCTCAGGCATACTTGCAGCTCAGTTAGCCTTTGGAATACCGATAGCTTTTATTCTTGTTTACGTGCTTATTCCTCTGTATCATAGTCAGAACGAGACCAACAGAGCCATCATTGCTGGAGCTCTTCCTCTGGTAACTGCCGTTCCAAAAGTCATAGTACGTTTAGCTGCGCAAAGAATCGACTTTCTTCATCCTGGAGAATCGCACGTGCTGCTAAGCGTCTTGTACGTGGCTTCCGCGATCGTTTTTCGAGTCATGCAAGCCGAACTAACGAGTCTACGACTATTTATAGCCCTGAGCTTTGCCCACGGCTCTGTGGATCTGCTTGAAAGGGCCACCATCGTGTTTCGCGATTACCTGTGGTACTTTATTTACAAAAAACTCAAGAGAGACGTTACGATCTTGAGGGCCGACAAATTTCGCACACCAAGAAGTATGCGCTTTATTGCTGATATGAGTATTCAGATGATTCTTGGTGAATCAACAGCTTTGATCGCAGCGGTCGGTTTCATTCAGTTGTACAGCTTCATGTACAACAACAACACACCTTCGTTTACCGACCTGGCGCAGTTTTTTATTCGCGTCTCTATAGCGCTAAGCATTGACTTTGTTTTTAATTCGTTCTCGTTTTGGTTACAAATGTCCTATTTGAACTTTGCGGTTGTGCGAGTCTGGAAGAGAAGATGGCGGAAACATATGCTTGTGGGTCTTATTTTGACTGCGGTCACGATGTGCTATTTTACAACTCATCTATTTGCCGTTGTTAAAGACAAGCACTCCTCAGCAGCTAAAATGAATGAATTCAATTGCACAGGACCATTTTCTAGGTTTTAGGACAGTTTGTAATAATATTATCCCGAGGGTAGTCCCTAGGATGGCCCATAAGGGGAGGCTCCGCCCGAATAGGGGGACCTTTTTCATGCTGCAGGTATATGTAACAGTTTGATATCTTCAATGATTTAGGACCCTTCAATCTTATAACACCAGTTTTTTTAGAACAACATAGCTATACTACTCGAAATGTCTCTTCAGAAAATTATATATATTCTCTTTGACAGAACAAACACTAGAAAGTTCTCTCCCACTATTATTGAACGATATTTTTGGAACGATCTTCCCCTTTCCATCCTTTCTAGGTCTACTAGAAAACTATTCAAGAATACCCTCTTCAGTCATTGTTTATCCCAATACTAAATAAATGCTACATTAACTTAGTTGCCTTATCTACTACAAGTCCGAAGTTCTCGTAATATCCTCTTTCTATCGACCTCGGCCACCACTATCTTCTGTTGATATATGTAATGAGACTGTATCCTGCTCCCCCAGTGCACGCAATATTGGAGTTATCTTTGATCAGTCCCTTTGTATGGTACCTCATGTCAATGCAGTCTGTCAATCGTCCTTTTTCCATCTTCGTAACATTGGTTTCATACGCAAATATCTTACTTATGATGCTGCCAAGATCATTATTCATACCTTCGTAGTTTCTAAACTTGATTATTGTAATTCTTTATTGTACGGCCTACCATCCTATCTTATTCGGAAGCTTCAACATGTTCAAAATTCTGCCGCTCGCCTTGTCAACCAGTGTCCAAGATTTTGCCATATTACTCCAGTCCTGAGGGATCTTCACTGGCTCCCTGTCTCCTTTCGTATTGAATTTAAAATTATGTTAATTACTCACAAAGTACTACATGATCGAGCTCCAATCTACATACAGGAACTCCTTCAATTGTATACACCCAGCCAAATTTATTAGTTAAACCCTATTTTAATCTCAATTCGTATGGTAAACGAGCTCTTTCTGTTGCTGCACCGGAACTTTGGAATAACTTACCTGAGGATATTAAATCTGCAAAATCAATTGATGATTTTAAACGTAAACTTAAAACATTTCTTTTTATGCCAGCTTATGAATCGTGACGTTTTTATTTGTTATCTGATTTTTTATCTATCGTGTAGATTTATCTATTTTGTAGTTAGCGTCTAGTTTTAATGTCAATTTCTTGTGATTATTTTTACTTTTTAGTTCTATCTAATTTTTTGTAAACAGCGCCTTTGAATCTTGTAGAAAAGGCGCTATATAAATGGATTATTATTATTATTATTATTATTATTATTATTATTATTATTATTATTATTATTATTATTATTATTATTATTATTATTATTATTATTATTATTATTATTAAGTGTATTTTGAATTTCTAAATAGGCAAATCATTGCTCATACTCAAGTCCTAATACACAGGTGGGGCCCCCGTAGAATAAGGCGTTCCGGCGCTGTTTCACAGACAGACATATAACCATAGTTTAATTTCGTCTGTGGTGTAGGCTAAATTGCTAGACTGTTGCTATGGATTCATGAGCAAGTTTGTGACATCGGCAGACATTATTCTGCTGTAATTGATAAGAAAAGAACAGCCAACAGCTCCTTTAGGAATGAGGTCGGTGTTATTTGCATGAAAAATATAAACTTCGCTTCTAGACCTTACTTCTCGGAACAAAATAATGTTGATGATGATGCCACCTTTATTACAATATTTTTGGTTTCATTCAATAAACAGTCTTGCTGCCTCATGCAGTCTGCAGTCTGCAGTCTGCAAATATCATACACCACCAGAAGAGCCTTGGATACCTGAAAATTCTTCAAGGGCTTAATCAGTTCCAATTCCGAAGCAGTACAAGACTTTCGCGATGAAGTAGATCTAAAAGAAGCAAAAAGTTTTGGTTGGATCAAAGAACATACGCTGTGAGGCCTAGCCTCACCGCAGACGTCCTTTGGTGTTCGTTTGTCACGCATTCATTATGAATGCGTGACAAACGAACCCCAAAGGACGTCTGCGGGGAGGCTATGTGAGGCTCAAATAGCCAGATTTTGGCTACAGCGGCGCAGAGTTTCCCAGAGCTTACGTGCGCATTCCCAAACCCGTAAGCACTGGGGTTGCGAATAGATACCATTAATGAATTTATTAATATTCGAAAGTTTATATCGTCCTTTGGTAGTTGTAGATTTCATGATCAGATTCATCTCTGCCAAGTTCTTGCATGCGTAATGAGCCATGAATTCACACGCGAGGTAGTTACGAAATTTCTACCAGCTCAGTTTCCCTGAATTGTGGTGTAAATGTCATCTAAGAGATTTAATCCATTCAAAGATTTCCAGTTTGACCAAATACAGATCAGAGAAGGTCTCGTAAAATATTCACGGCTCCATGGTTTGAATTTGACAACAGGTGCGGGAACGACTCGGATTCGTTTTTTAAATAATCAATTCATTAATAGAATCTTATCGGGGAGGGTACGCTTGACCTGCCTCGGACTGTAAGCGTTCAATCAACTTGGCATTAGAATTTAAAGATAACTGATTAGATGACGTTGGTGCCACCTGAGAAGCTTATCATCTAGAACAACAGAAAGGAATGCAATTCTTTTGTTTTGCAGTGTATTCAGGTGAAAAATCTGTCAGAGGTTTTGTTATTTAACAGGATGTTGAGGCTTACGGTGCTTCTGAAGAGAGGTGGGAGTTAAATGATCGTAACAGCAACTGGAGCTGTTTGATTTGTCTTTTAGAGACGTCCTCTCGAAGTTTGGAATTCATTTTGCCTTTGAGGCTGGCAATATTTTCAAAGAATCCCCGATGAATTTCTTGGAAGCTGATTTGAATGATATTGATGAGTTTATCGAGGCGGAGATAGGATTCCAGACACGCGGTGCTGAAGCATCATTGGTAGGAACACGGGTAAACGGGCCAAGGTGCTCTTTACCATCCAACGAGATACTCAATACATCTCCATTGTGCAAGGGTAGGGTATTAATAATAATAATAATAATAATATTCTAATATTACATTATCACTTGGCAAATCACGATCAGGAACAAAAAATAAGAATCTGAAAACTGAATCCTTTTACGATTTCGTATCCGGGGTTCCTGACCTTGAATTCATCCCTTGATTGAAAATCCTTGGCGAAACGCTTCCTGTTAGCCTAACGAACTGTCGTTGGTTATCTAGACGGAATTTTAATGAGTTAATTACGCATGTTCATAATTCTCATAATTCTCATAAAGCTTAGGAAAAAGTCACGTTGACGACGCGCTTGATCATGACTAGTGCTACGGGTGTTCTTCCTTTGAATCAAAGCTGCACTGAACTAAGAGCCGCCACAATTACCTTAATTGTAGAAGTCACTCTTGGTAGCCACACGTACTGTGGCATCTTTGTTGATTAATGTACAAGAAACGGCCATGCTTTTTTCCCCAAAATGGAATAAACAGAAATTGCGCTGAGTTCCCGTTCCCGGGGGGGAGGGGTGTACTCCTTTATAGAAGCCATATAGGTACAGTGGAACCTCCATATAACGAACCTCTACATAACGAAGTCCTCGGTATAACGAGCGATTTTCTTTACCCTAGTAATAGTAAAATTATGAAAAAGAACCTCGATATAACGAAACCTCGTCATTGCGAACAAATTTTTCCAGTCCCGTGGCGCTTCGTTACATCCAGGTTCCACTGTATGTGCTGCCCTAAAGGGTATGTGGTTTTTGCGCTATTTTGGTCTGAAGACGGGTATAGACTTTACCCATGTTGGTCTGGAATAGGGTATGGTTCTTGGAGGTAACTATGGGAGTGAATGAACATATTTATCGTTTCAATTCCAAATGAATAAGAAAGAAAGAGTAATATGCAAATTCGAACGAAATTCCTTTTAAGAAATCTGTTTGTTGGCGTTCTTATCTAAGTTATTAACTATGGCGGCAAGGCCTGGCCAGTTGTGAAAACGCGTATGGATTTTAGAGGCCAGGTCTGAGAACAGGTGTGGAAAATGACATTCTTTTGGTCTGAAAGGGGCCAGGATTTGGAGAACCGTGCGCCGGGCACAGTCTCACCGTGAATAGCGCTTTGCACTAATGACGTCACAAACTTCGTGTCCCTGCTGTACTTCATCGGTATATGAAAGTCACGTTCGCCAACAAATTTACGTCGTCTTTAAAGGTTTTCATCGGCAAAAAAAAAAACAAAATCCAACTTGTTTTCGATAACATATATCCTGAAAATTATTTATAATGTGTGCTAAGACAAGGTCAAACATGGAAAACCTGTACAGATGAGTGATTTTATCCATAAAGGTAGTGTCATTACAGTGGGTAAAATGAATGTATATAATACGGCTCTATGGAAAGCAGGACGTCATAGCTGTTCATAAAAGGCTCATTTGGTTAAATTTTGGGGCAAAGGATGCTTAGTTTTTTTTTTCAAGTGCGAAGGCAACTCTTACTGTGTTACAGGGTATAAAGTACTGTATTGTACCAGCAGTAATGCCTTTTATATGTTAGAATAAAGCTCAAAAATCATTTTAAAAATGCTCATTGCGAATCTATGAGCAATTTTCATGTCGGAAACTCACGTTGCTCATACAAAACCCCATAGAACGCAAAGTTTGTTTGAGTCACGCGGGGGGTCTAAGGTGACAAAACCTATTTTTAGTAATAGTGCAAAGCGCTATTCACAGGAATAATCCCCTGAGGCGGTTCTTGTTTTCTGAAGCAGAAAGCATCTAATATAAAGTAGTCGTTAAAACTAAAAATGTATTGTGCTCTTTTAAAGTCTAATACGCAATTCTTCTAAGGGTCAGCGGTGCTTGCCGACCCTTGAAAACGACTTCCTTCGTTTGTGGTATTGTCTTAAGCTTGAAAGACCTTTTATAGATGGTAATTGAAAGATTTGTGCTTCAACTGCTCTTGAGTTAACTTGCAAATTTTATGAAACATAACCCACACTATACAGGAGGGAATATGAATGCCACCCCATTTGCCTTAACCATACGGCGGCCATGTTAAGGTGTTTCGATACAGTTTTTCAGTGGCCATACCGATATTTTTCAATCGCCTTAAAAGTGGTGTTTTCCTTGTCCGATCGCTATAACATTTTCACCAGTAATTGGCTATGGATTGAAATTTGTGAAAATGTAGTTTTAATAAAAAACGATATTACTATGACAACAATAAACAAACAACTTTGAAATTGATAAAAGCCGAATTTTGTGTGATCTCGACCTGCTACTGAAAATCCAACACTAGGAACTTAAAGTCTGGTGTTTAGCAAACAATCTCCGTAAGAGGCAAAAAATTCTGTATGTTTGAATTCCACTAAAACGAAAACATATTTCAAACCTTAAATTTTCATTAGCCGTGATAGATTATTTAATAAAAACGTTATAAATGACTCAAATTATTCTTAAGTAGCGTCAGAATGCTGCTTAATATCATATTTTGATGCTGGGAAATTTTGGTTTACTTTCGTTCTTGCGATCTTGAAAACTAACCCGTTTTCTCACCACCTGTATAAGTGCAACTTCATTCAGAATTTGGACTTTTAGCGCTTTCTTGTATATCTCCGAAACGACTCGAGCGATTTTTTTCCACAGGTCGCTGTCTATTAAAT
The DNA here is from genome assembly GCF_958299795.1 of Porites lutea. Taxonomy (NCBI): domain Eukaryota; kingdom Metazoa; phylum Cnidaria; class Anthozoa; order Scleractinia; family Poritidae; genus Porites; species Porites lutea. The sequence goes on from NC_133210.1 coordinate 10,130,085, forward strand.
CTTTATCATTATTCATTCATGCAAACTATTTCTCCGTTTCTGATTGGTTCAGACCCTCCGGCTAATTCTGTTCTTCAAGACCAGCTAGCGTTGACCAACTTTCAGAAGTGTTTGAGATATCCGATAAAATGACGTCAATAGCACAGACTGGAGCGAGAAAAAGGCATGCACAGCAACCGAGAAGCTCCTGGGGCGAGGTCCCGTTAACTCCAGCAGTTGTGTTAGAGCTGGAGAAAATTTGCGGAAAATTTCACAAGTTTAGCGATGAAGAAATAACCGAATTTCTGCCTAAGAAGAACAAGAACACTCGCAAAAATGCAATTCAACGAATGAAACTGCTGTTTGAATAATATCTGCTTTAAAACTAAACACCCCTTTATATCCTAAATTTGCCGGTTAACACCTAACAGACCGCGGTAAGCATGTTTTAAAGTAAGAAGTATTTAAATAAATAATAAAACGAACTCCAATAATTGCTAATAATATAACATAGTAGAAACCCAAGAGGGATCCAACCATCTCCTTCCCTCCCCACCCTACGACTGAGGGTTTTGGGTTTGCTTGTACCCCCAAGGGTAAAAATGATTATGGCAGAGTTCAGTGTTTCTAATCTCGTAGCAAGATCTCTTATTGACGAAGCCTAAGGCGAGATCTGGTTAAATCCGATCTGTACAGGTGATTGCCTGTCAGGAATGTGAAAGGCGATGCAATAGCGTATGCTGGAAATAAATTAATAGATAGAGATAAATTAATAGATAGAGATAAGTTAATAGATAGAGATAAATTAATAGATAGAGATAAATTAATAGATAAATAAATTTGATAGAGCCGTGAAGTTTTTTTCTACTAAAACGTGGTTATACGTGTATCTTAAGTATGAACCAACTAATTGTTGTTGTTGTTGTTCTTTGTAACATCAAATTATACAACGCGGCAGTAAGTTTAAACATAGCGCGCGCTGAAATCAAAGCAGTGCGCGTCAACTTCTACGCGAGAATTGTTTTCACCGTTTTCATATCAAAAGAGCTTTAGTGTCTTAAGAGAGATAAAATAAAAATGGTTTTACAAGTTATATTGACACGGAAAACTACTTCTTCGTGAAGATATTTATTTGAACGGAAATGAAGACTTTGAAAAGAATTAATATGCCATTTCAGTCAAGTTCCCCAGCCTCTGTATCAAAACGAGGTTAAGTGGCCCGCCTTTGTTATGGAAATGATTTTTCATTCTCATGCAAATAAAACTAATTTCCGCAAGAAAGGTTGTGCAGTTGGTCTCATTTTGAAAGTGAGGGTTTTTTGAACTCGGAAGAGGCCTAATCACACGCCATAGCGCGCGCAGGAGACACGGAATTCACGTCATTCGCTCACAGTCTAACAAATCAGAAAAACTGAATTTTCTTACTTGACCAGATCTCGCCTTCGGCATCGTCAATAAGAGTTCTGGGCACGAGATTAGTAATTTAAATCTCGCTTATTTTTTATAACAATGTTAATACAGAAGAGAGGGACACCAGCCTGATTACCGATCCTCACGAGGCGTCAAACACGATTCCTGCAGATGACATTGAAATCCAGATAATAGACCTTAAAGAATGCTATAAAAAGACAAGGCGAAGACAAAGTGTCAAAGGGCTAGTAAAAGATCATTTGGTAGACTCAGAAGTAACTGTTATGATACAAGCGTCTGAAAAAATCAGTAACGTTCGTGCTTTTACACAGAGATGCCCTGATGCAGCGAGAAGGACACACGATACTATAGGTAGGTCGCTGCTAACAGAAAGGTATTTAATGCTCTAGTTTCAATAAGACTTGTGAATGTTTTTCAGCCTGTTCACAGACCCTCTCACTGCGTGAAATAAGTAATTTAGTGGAATTTACAGGGCCACGATACTCCCATGGCACTTAGCAAATCGTATACCGACACGCGAGGTGTCATGAAACGCGGCGTTTCAGAGAGTGTCCGTGTCCCCGATACCTCTGTCGTGAAAAATCAGGACAAATCGTGGCCCGGACACGTCTTCTGCGGTGTGTCAAGAAATATACGAGCTCTTATTCTTAACGATATCAGTTAGCCAAAGCTATGTCGACTTTCGACAGTGAGGTAAAATGGCATGAAAACTGAAATTTAGGAAAAATTAAACCTTACCTAATAAAAACACAACTAACTCATTTACGCAAACTTTCCAAGGTACGCCGAGGTTGGTAAAGATTTACGCACTTGGCTTAAAGGTTGAATGAAGGTAACATAAAGTTGCAACAACTTTACGCTCATTCTCTTACGCGAGATATGAAAGTTGAGTAACTGTAAGGTTGCCACGTGCACTCTGGTAGCAGGATCTGTTTTCTTTGTTGTTTTTAGCATGACCGAAGTAGTTTTCACGCCGCTAACGATGAGAATCGTTGGCTTGTTGTTTTTGGAGATCGTGTAATTCTGTTCGGGTGACTGGCATGGAAGGCAGTGTTAACTTAACATAACTGGCCTGTCACTTACTCTTGAAAAATAATACAGTGTCTTTGTCACAACCAGTTGAACGAAAACAAATTCAAAACAGAGAGAACATGCGTGATAACTATTTCCTCAGTTACGATGAACGACAGACGGCATTCTCGAAAACTATGGCTACTTAATTTCAACGGAGTATTGACTAACTTTCTACAAATACTACATTGTTTTTTGAACTGCCTTTATCGCTTCCCGAGTATCGCCTCTGTAAGGAGAAGAAAAAAGAAGAAAAAACCTGGGGGTTATACTTTCGAATGAGGCCTGGAAATGAAACAATACAGCAAAGCAACTGGTCAGCGGGTATTCGCTTTGCACATGCTCTTTCAGGCTCCGATTTGGCGTCCATTTTGAAAGTGTGAAATCGATCGTTTCGATCACGCCAACTTGTTTGATTTCCCTCAGAAGTTTGAGTCCATAATTATGCTTCTCGATAGCATCACAGGACGTCTGAGGATTGTAACACCTTATCATCGAACGTTCAACCTTCAGTTGTCGATAGATCTTAAGAGGCAACCCTTTCGATACAGGAGACGCAGTCAAGCAGACTGAGAATTTGAACACCGAAGTATACTAAGGACTGTACTACTAAAGCGCTCCAAGACTCAGGATTTTGCTGGAAAATTAGATAGCAAGAAAGGTAAGCTGCCCTGTTTTCAAACTATTTAAATCATTTTAAGTTTTCAATGAAATCAATGTTTTGTAAAGGAGCTGTGGCACGAAATTTATCAAAATTTAAACAGATGAAACCGCCATCATATTGACTGAAACATAAAAATAACTACTCACAACAGCTGAAGAAGGTATAAACAAGACAGCAAGCACAAAAGGAGGCTCAGATAGACAAACTTGAAGAAGATTAAAATTCATTACAATTGCTGGTTTGCACTTGACGTCACAGCAGCCATATTGGTGGTGTGTTAGGGTTAAGAACAAAAGCTTTTCTCTCCTCCGGGAACTAAACCCTATTTTCATGTAAATTCTTCAAAAAAAAAAACATTCTATTGTAATGAACTCCAACACACCACCAATATGACCGCCTTGTCACGTGGTTGCAAGCCAAGAATAGAGGTTTTCGAAAACTTGTTGGCCCAAAGTTCATCCTTCTTGCCTCTAACTTTTGATAAAAATGTAATGCTTCAGGACAAATTTGTTTACATGAAACAGTGATGTTGTTATTTTCAAGTAATATTCCTTCACTTACACTAGGTTCTACTGAGAATCGCATAACTGAGTAAAATCTCGCATTCTGATTGGTTAAAGAAGCGAAGTATTTAGTGTGGAATTGCGAGTTGAAAACGAGGCTATGCAATATTGTTTCGCATCTACATGTAGGTAACAACTATCGTCAAATTCTAAAACAACAACTGCAAAAAAGGTTTTCTACAATGTCATTTTAAAATGTTTTCAAAACCATTGTCACCTTTTGAAGAGTTCAAAACAAACAAAAGCGTTTTTATAGTGAGCTGGAGGTTCTTCCTTGTTTTGAACTGAACTACAAATTCTCGAAGAGGCATTTCGCTCGCGACAACGAGAGAAGAAGAAAATCTTGTGAACATGGCCCAGAAAATGGCAAGCCAAAGTTCAACCAAACGAAACAGAGAAGCGACAACGGAGGAAGTGTTGGTGTCGATTGTCACATATACAGGAGAAGAAATAAATACCTTCAAAGACGACATGGCCCCTCAGTGAAAACACGAAAAAGAGTACGCCGCTTGCAATCGTCCTGAATCGTGATACTTAGAAAAGTACAAAACAGAGCTGAACTTGAACAGCATTTCTAAAACATTTCAAGGTACTTACCATATATCAATCGCGACGTTAAACTTTCAGTGCTTTTGCTTGGACACTTCATTTCTTTCAGTTTTGCCGCCGAAGAGGTAAAAGGTGTATATTATTTTCCTTCTCGAGCAAATGACCAATTTGAAAAAAGATGTTATAGATAAATGGCTTGTAAATTCAGTGAAATACCACTATTTATCCTTACAATTAGTGTGAAGCTTGTTTACATGTAAAAGAGTTTGAAAACAAATGTAAAAACAAGCACTAGGTACAAAAAAAGTTGTCGAAGGGTCAAACGTGTACGACTGACCTTGCTTCCTCTTTGCTAATGCAAAGACAGTTCTGACAGTTGACTTTGAAATGGCTTCCTTTAGTGCGCACTCAGGATAAAAACAAACAATATTATTGCCGTTTTCTTTTTTTTTCTGATTTTTATTCAGTTATGCGATTCAAGGAAAATCCATTACCTGACTCGTGAATTCAACATTAAATTGCACTTGAAAACCGATATCGCACTCATCGCTGCGCGATTCGTGCGATATTGGTTTTCGCGTGCAATTAAACGTGGAATTCCCTCATCAGGTAAGGAATTTTTCTATAGAATAAGGACTTGTAATTGGCATTATGTACAACTAAAACTTTGCTTGTCCAACCAAGATGGTGTCTTAGTGGGACATAAAAATTATGTCCTTTCAAGAGAAAAAAATTGTTCACAGCCCTGTACAGTGTTTTCAAGAAAATTGGGACAAAGACAGTATACACAGTTTGTTCTTAGAAATCATACATTGCAAGCTCAACCTACAGATTAGTTAGTTATCTGCTGGCAGATAGACCTTTGTATGAAATTGTCCACCCTAACCTCATCCTCATTTCTTTGCGTTCGCTCAATAGAGCGTAATGCGGGAAAAGTCTATTAGTGACTAATCTGTAGGTTGTGTGCACAGAGGGAGGTGGGGGAGGGAAGTTACTTCCCATACCATGAAATGATGTTCTCACAACTTGCAAAGCAATCATCAAGGGTCTTGCCAGCAGTTTTGTGTGCTGATGTTGCACATAGCATCATAAACCAAAGGTACAATGTAAACGGTTTTGAGAAGGAACAAAATCATGGTGGTTGAGGGCGGGATTGTTTCTCACTATTGCATTTCGTTTATTTTGGTAAATTGCAACTTCACTGATTTTATGTCGCTTTTCAGACGTATTGTATGTTGCGGTCTTTCTTTTTTCTCTTTGTAGAGTTTGGAATATGCAACATATAGCCTGTGAACACACTTTCTGTTTGGGTTGAAGGGCAAAAAAGTTGGGAGGAGAGGGAAGGGAAAGGGGAGAGCCTTAAGACAAACCTTTGCTGATCTTCTGTCAGCAACATGAGAGGACACAGAGGCTTTTTACTGGAAGTACCATCCCACGCAGGGATGTTTTCTCCGCGGGCAGCTAATCCGACTTAATCCCATTTAATATGTCGCGCTCCTCGAAAGTGCGAAAATTTTCTTGTCGTGTATTAGATTTCAGATACATTTTCTTAATAAGAATAAATTAGTTTGCGCGCAAAGGGCTCCTAAAAAAACTCACAAGGTTTGTCCCACTTCGAGTCCACCTTCTGGAGATACGCTGGCTTGGTAGCTGGAATGCATTGCCGAGGTGAAGATCTGGCATTTTTTCCTCCTCGTCGTATTTTCTTCACGACAAATTATGTTTATATTTGTAGTGAGAATGCAGCACATATCGGTGGATTTTACTTCATGCGGCTTGCTACTTTTGAAAGAAGAGTGCCGGATTTCATCGTTTTGTTCATGTTTATCAGTGTTGGCAAATGTAAGGTAAATGAACCGACCACTGTAAGGTAAGAATTGAAGTTTTAAATTTGTTACTCGGCCAAAAATCGTGGAATTGGAATTCGTGAAACTCGTGAGTATTACCTCTGTTAACTAATGTCATGCGATGACTCCTCGCTTTTTCGATGCTTAACATGGATACAAGCGATAAATTTCTTTCGCAAAGTGAAGTATAATTTACTTAACGAGACAATTTGACGAATATTTCTCGTTATATGCTTTATTCATATTTGCTTGGCTTATTCAGACTACATGCCAGGAGTTTGATGACAATGTTTGTGTGCTATAATTATGCTGATAAGTTTTTGCACCTTTATATTGAAACTCGTGTAAGCCAAACGTTTATCACCTCTAGCAAAACACTCTTCTATCATGGAGGAACTTTAAACGTCTTTCGGGACTCTAATATGGTGTCAAATTTTTAGGGGAAACAAAGCTTGATTTTTGGCCAAACAGACTATAGCTTTTTTGTCTTTGAAGAGAGCACGAGGCAAACGTCCATGATCACAGTGTAAGCCAGTGATTCTTTAGGTAGAGCTAACAAACATAGGCTGCACTTTAGGTGGCACACCCATGGGTGCAGTGTAACCCAGTGATTCTTTAGGTAGAGCTAACAAACATAGGCTGCACTTTAGGTGGCACACCCATGGGTGCAGTGTAACCCAGTGATTCTTTAGGTAGAGCTAACAAACATAGGCTACACTTTAGGTGGCACACCCATGGGTGCAGTGTAACCCAGTGATTCTTTAGGTAGAGCTAACAAACATAGGCTGCACTGTAGGTGGCACACCCATGGGTGAAGTGTAACCCAGTGATTCTTTAGGTAGAGCTAACAAACATAGGCTGCACTTTAGGTGGCACACCCATGGGTGCAGTGTAACCCAGTGATTCTTTAGGTAGAGCTAACAAACATAGGCCGCACTTTAGGTGGCACACCCATGGGTGCAGTGTAACCCAGTGATTCTTTAGGTAGAGCTAACAAACATAGGCCGCACTTTAGGTGGCACACCCATGGGTGCAGTGTAACCCAGTGATTCTTTAGGTCGAGCTAACAAACATAGGCTGCACTTTAGGTGGCACACCCATGGGTGCAGTGTAACCCAGTGATTCTTTAGGTAGAGCTAACAAACATAGGCTGCACTTTAGGTGGCACACCCATGGGTGCAGTGTAACCCAGTGATTCTTTAGGTAGAGCTAACAAACATAGGCTGCACTTTAGGTGGCACACCCATGGGTGCAGTGTAACCCAGTGATTCTTTAGGTAGAGCTAACAAACATAGGCTGCACTTTAGGTGGCACAGCCATGGGTGCAGTGTAACCAAGTGATTCTTTAGGTAGGGCTAACAAACATAGGCTGCACTTTAGGTGGCACACCTATGGGTGCAGTGTAACCCAGTGATTCTTTAGGCAGAGCTTACAAACATAGACTATACAGGTGTACATCAGATGGTAACAAGTTTTCCAGTTAAAACTTTGTCATAAAGTGCTATACCATGGCACTTGGACTATTTCATTATCGCGCTTGTTTTGACGCACAATTGATAGTCGGGAGAAGTCGTATTGTCTAAAATCATAGCAAAAGACAAATTTACACACATCACAGCGTTAAGGTAAGGTAATACACGGTATTTCCTTCAGGTACATTTACATTTTCTGTTAGGTTATAAGCGATTAAATCACATGCAGCGACAAACAAAACGCGAAGCCGTCAGATATTCTAGAACCGTGTTATTTACAGTGCTGTGCATTATTATTGCTTAACTAGCTAACTACGCGCTGATGGAAATAAGTTTCGGCCGCTTTAAATTTTGAAACATTTCACTGATACTGTATAGTCATAATTGGAGCGAAAAGTTAGCACGCAAGCAGGGCGATTCTGCTGTGGTTTCTGTATTGTGGAAGATATTACGGCAATGAGGCTCCCGAGGTCCATTCTGGAAATCACAACTACATGTAGGATGAAATGTATTTTGCGTGCAGACGTCTCCTTTTCCAGGTTAGGTTAAATAAACCGTACCAACGGTTTGTTTAACAAAGCTCCCTCGAGACGGTTTCTTGGTGATTTTATTAATTTTTCCGATCTATTTTTTTTTCATCTCTATTTTCACAGCTTTTGCAATACAAACTAAATTCATGCTTAGTTGTGATGGCATTACACTGCTTAATCATAACGGCTTTGGAAGAAACTGAATATATTGCGCTTCGCGATTTCGCAAAATCGCTGCGGGAATAAAAAAATATTTTCTTCCTAAAAAGCGTTTTCACGCTTCTTTCTCTAGTCAATTATCTCATTTGTCTCATTTTCTAAAGGTCCTTGAGAACAAAATAAGACAATAGTTTATTACCTACAACCTAAAAACTTGATTTTTGACCAGATCGAAACAAAAATGATCTCTGAAATGGAAGAAGAAAAGCCTTCGGCCTGCCGACGCGATCGTGTCTGTTTTGCTTTCATATGATGACATTTTCCTGACAGAAAAGTGTCGGGAAAAACACCTCGCGCTGATCATACGTGACAAAATCCGTCACACCTAAGCTAATTAAGAAAAGTCTCCTCGAAAGCTCCATACAATTCCTTATAACAAAATTATAAGAAATTGTATGGAGCTCTCCGGGATACTTACAGTGCAAGCCCTGTGTGTCTTCTCATGATTGTCATTAATGTAGTCACTTTTGCATGTAAAAAGGGGGTCGGGAGGCAACACTTGACTTTTACCTGGTGCCAAAATACTGCTTGTTCCAATGAGTTCTTTCTCTGGTGGTAGATTATGTGCTGGAGTGTAAGCTTTGACTGAGCAAAATTGTGGTTTTCCCTCTCATTTAAAAGTGAGAGGTCATGACATGTATACTGATTGTCTGAGGTTATTGTTGTCATTGTTTCTGGTCAGTATGATTTGCCCTCTGATGCAAGAACATTTTATTTTAGCTCTTTTGAAATGTATTTTTGTGGCTAAATAAGCTTATCAGTGATGTGCCAGAAGAAGCCATGTTAAAGATCAAAAGACCTGTCAGTGTTCTCGCCACTAGGAGCTTGCATCAGAATCTGATGCACAGTGGGTGCCGCAAAATAGTAGCCTCATAGGTTCTCTACTTGCTCTTCCCCTTTTTAACTTTCCCCAAACAGAGAGCCTGTACTGTTTACAGGCTATGCAACATAATACATGTATTATAGCAACATAGAGCTGAAACAATCGCCAAAGAGTTAAGATATTGAGAAGTGTGTTGCTGCAAACCTAAGGAAAGTTAAGGCTGCTTTAATGTAAAGAGCTTTCAGCAATGGATGTAATTTGTTTATTGGGCTCATTTGAATTTCGACTTTCAATTAAGGTGTTTACTGATTCCAATAAACGAAGTGAAATTAAATGTTATCACTGAATTGTGAATATGTACAGAACGTAAGCTCATATTATAAAGCTCTCTTGAATAGATTTTATTCTGATAAATCTGGCACTTTCTCAAGTAATTGTTATCTCACAACTACTATTATAATAGTATTCTCTCCACCCGGAAAAATAAAGGTATCTATAAAGTCGATCAATTCGATCGATAGTTCAGCACGCATTGTTGTTGGTTAAGAATTTACATTTACACAGTAATGCAGGTAGTGTTGCTTCGATTTTGCAAGGAGAAATACGATATGTGAGAAAAACAAAGAGGCATGAGATATATTTTTTTCAGTTATTGAATATTATTCTCTTTGCTGGTTCACTTTTCACTTCTGAACTACCACACAAGGTGACTGCTTCGCAAGTTGTGAAAGTGTTTTTCAGTCCGTATAGTGTAAGATCCCCACAAAAAATTTATGGTGTGAATTTTAAATTCAACATTAGCTTTTAAACCCAACTCTTCTATTTGACCTTGCTCGCTGTGTATTTTCAACTCGCTTCATCAAATTACAGTTACATAGTAGAACTATACAATTTTCAACTCAACGCTGTGAATAAAACTATACATACACGGGACAAATTTTCCTACATTGCTACTTTTTATAAGCTTGAATGCCTGAGCCAATACTTGGTGCATTTTTCCACTTACCGCGTCACATTTCAAACTCGACCATGTATATTTTCAACAAAACTTATGATTTTTTGTTTACAATACAGTGATCATTGATCAAGACCAGGGAGACCAGGTGATATTTGGAATAATCAAGGTCTCAGTAAGTGTTATCAGCCTCGGCCTTCGGCTCAGCTGATATCATTTAGTCAAACCTCTCCCTTGATTATTTCTGGCTATCACAAAACCTCATCCCACACCATTTATTGTTTAATATTAACAAAGTGAAGTAAGACTGTGGTGGCACAGCCCCTGTACATTAATTTGTAAATACTCAGTATCTTACATTTCAGTGGGTAATTAAGGCAGCAGTGACAGTTAAAAGTAATTAAGTGAACTTCATTGATTCCTGATTTTCCTTTCAATACTAGGCAAACATCTTAGGAGCACTATACAATATTGTGCAGGTAAGTGACACTGGGGTTGAGGGGTTTGTACCAGAAAATAGAAGAAAAGTCAATGTTACTGAGAATTTGTAATTACATGTAACAACAAATGCTGAAAAGAAAATAGAATACCTTATTATTTATTTGATAAAGTGCTCAACCTCAAGTACCTGCCCACCTCCAATAACCCTCCACCTTATAGGCAGAAAAAAAATGAATTATCTCCTAACCTCGAATAAGTGCCTACCCCATACCAGCTAGATTGAAAAAGACTAAGTTCTACTAAATTAAGAGACCAAGTTTTCTTAGTACAGTATTTTAAAGAAACTTTCAATGAACAGTTAAAAATCTGCTTTGGAACTCAAACAAAATTACTCTATCTCCAACAAAATTACTTTTGGTGAAAACTGTGAGAATTCATTAAATTCCCAGCCCAAATACACGCATTAAAGTGACCAACTTGAATAATAGCCCACTCTAAAGGTGCAAAACTTTAGTGAGCACCCAGGCAAGGCACTTAATCAAATAAATATGGTATTTTGTTATGGGACCTCTTTATTGTAGCGGTACATGCAGTCACATTTTCCAGTAGGTGTAGTGCTTGATTTATAAACACACAAGCTGTTTTATAAAAACTGCATTGACAAAATAGATTTGCAATTATTGAGAATCTATTTTATACCAATACAGCATTACATTTCATTTCACCCTTCATTAATTCGGCTTTGCTTTTTCAAAAACACTGTATCTCAGCTCCAGGTTTTGTCCCAATTACCGTTAGTTAAAATTTTTTGTGCATTTAAGATAGACAATATTATTTTGAACCACTGTGCAAATTAACCTTTTAAAAAAATAATGTATGAAATAGCTGTACGAATGATCTGGAGATAGTTTATCTACAGTGTATATGTAAACTGCTTTTAATAGACCTTTTTACCAATACAGCAGGCATATTGAATTAATTTGATTTAAGGAGTATTATAGGATGCCCAGGGGGCATGAGCACATTAATTTTTTTTTAGTTTGTATTTTGGATTGCTTTTCGGGACATTTTTTCGTAAAGTTTTCTTAGAATAAGATTGTAATAGGAAAAAAGATCCCTGTGCCCTGTTTGGATGTAACAATGATCGCCTTTTCCTAGTTCAGCATTTGAAATATGGTCTTTCACTGTATATTTCTCGGGAAAAAGGTGATCATGATTACATCCAAACATGGCACAAGGATCTTTTTTCCCATTAGAATCTTATTCTAAGAAAACTTTAAGAACAAAATGTCCCGAAAAGCGCTCCAAAATACAAGCGAAATGTGCTCATGTCCCCTGGGCATCCTATAATACTCCTTAAATTGAATTAATTCAATATGGCCACCGTATCGGTAAAAAGGTCTATTAGTACCCTTAGTATCTTTCACAAGTAGTATCTTCATGCCAGATGAAGATACTAAGTCTTGTTGACTATACTTGTTGTTGATCTCTTGTTCGATGTCCACCCTTTTGTCACAAGGACATGCAATATCAGTGATGAGGCAATTTTTGTTCTGTTGTTCCACACACACGATGTCAAGGCGATTGTGATCCAGTTTCCTTTCTGTTTGTATTAGATACAGAAATCCGAAAGAAATTTGAAAGTCTTATTATCCTTAACATCACAATATTATTATCATTATTATTGTTGTTGTTGATGATGTTATTATAAGCATGGGTAGTAAAGAGGTTCATACACATGTACAAAAATAAACTACCTTAACCACTATTTTGGGCTCTAATTTGTGGTTATTGCTCACTTTTTTCAATGACTGTGCTTTGCAGATTTTAGTAAACAGATGAAGGTGCGAACAGATGGTTAAGCAGACCCTGCAGCAGCTAGATGCCAGCTCCTTGGTTAATTCTTCCAAACCCCAGAGTTTAAGGAGATCCACCTACAAGCCAACCACCCTTTAGTTCACATGCATGGCCATTGTCATTGATTAGCAGTGGAGCTAGTTGTCACACCAGTACATCCTCCTCCACTGCAGCCTCCCTCCCCACATTCTCCTTTACTTTAAGGAGTGGCAGTGATGATGAACATAGGATGGAGAATGGATGGATTACTCTCTAGTTGTTGCCATTGTTTGATTAAATTTAGTATCTTCACTTTGAATTCTGTTTTAACTTTTGCAAAACTTTTTTTTACAAAAAACTGAAATGTTTTGAAATCACTCATTCTGAATATTCCAATCAACCTTGCAACTGTACCTTGTATATTTCTTTGAATGAATTGTCAACATGTCCGGACACTTTTTAGAGTTAGGTTTATCAACTGACACAACTTTGCACGTTTTCCTGTCAGAATTATCAAACTTTGTTCCTGTATTTGAACTTTAAAATAAATGATGTTACGCGATTTAAAACCTCGGAAAAAGTTCGATTCAGGAAAAATACGGGTCCTGATACTCAATGTATACGCTGCGTGTACGGAACCCGAGACCTCTCCATACTCCCGTTTTTCTCAAGAATACGGGTTCGTATCGACTAATATCGGGACCATGACACAACTCATTTCACACAGTGTCTATTTTCTCTTAAAAGGCCTCCAAGCACGCGCGTGATAAAAATAAGAACAGCTGGGAATTACATGACAGCTAGCGCTCGCCAATTATCGAAAAGAAAAATAAAGCAACAGTCTGTGTACAGGCTAACCGTTTTTAATCTATTTTATTTTATCTATCTGTTTATTTTATTATTTTTTTGGAACCAAAATAGAAGATCGTAAATGAGCAATGCATTGTATATAATTTTACATGTGGTCTTTGTGATATATAGAGATATGGACTATGTCGGTTTCACTAATCGGCACATCAGCGTATGCGAACACACAAGCTCTCTCTGATGTCGGCACCCCCCAGACCTTTAGTGTGTATATTAGGTGCCACACTGGTCGGCCACTGAACAGCTTGCTCGATCGTATAAGTTGTTGATTTTTTATCGACGTCCTCTCCAGTTCTGTTTTCATTGCTGTTTTTTTGTCGTTTCTAAAGTGTTGTCGTTTTTGTTAGTATTTGTATTTCTAATTTTCTTTTTTTTTTCTTTTTTCTTTTCTGGACCTCGTAGTGGAGCTTGCTCTGTGAGTGATCCAGGCCTCCTGACGAAGTTTATAAATAAATTAATAAATAAAATAATCAGGTGAAGTGACTCGCACGCGTAGATATTGCAAGAATAATTGCAATCTCGTTCCCAGATTTCATTCCGCTGGACAAGGGTAACGCAGAATCTGGAAAAGAGATTGTTTCGTTTCCAGGTCCCAGGTGGGAACATATAGTCACAAGTAAGGTCACTTGTGTATTCACGACAGCCCTGCACCAAAAGCATCTGGCTGGAAAAGGGTCAATGCAAAATTTTAGAAGGTGCATCATTCTCTGATTGGCCTTTCGTATACCCAACCCCTTGACTATTAACTTAGAACTCTTTACATAAAGAAACTACCATAAGCCAAATAATTTATTTGAGCGAATTGTAAATTTCCTTCAGGTGCCGTGGAGTTGCAACTTCGCATGTTACGGAATGATAGAGAACGTAGCGTGGTCATAGTTGATCTCAGTTCGGCGACAAAAGACGGATATCGGGTGTACTGGCTAGAAACAGGAGATATCCTCGAAAGAAATAAATGGGAACTGGTCATCAAAATAGAGCTCAGCTCAGGCCTAACGGGACAAGTGCATTCAAGGCCATTCTTAGTTACTACCCCACAATATCATAAGAAGAGACACGATGAAGGTGTGTTATTTTCATGACAAACTATAATTCCGGGGAACCCTTTCGTATACCTTCTATCAACAAATGGTACGCTTTTCACATACCTACAACAAACCAAATTATGCACTGAAGCACACGTACCAACTCCGCGGTATGGCCAGTACCTTACGCATGCGCACAACCATATCACCCCGGCAGTGGCAGCCATGGACAGCTGTTTCGCCATTTTTGGGGCGCATCAGCGTGACATAACCGTCGGATCAATGAGCGGGGAGAAAACCCGCGTATCAAAGACTCTTAACTGCCGAGGAGAGTGCAAAGCATTCCTTTAAGCGAAGGGCGAAGCAGCTGTTCGTGGCTGCCTTTGCCGGGGTGATATGGTTGTGCGCATGCGTAAGGTGCTGGCCATACCGCGGAGTTGGTACGTGTGCTTCAGTGCATAATTTAGTTGCTACTAACAAGTCTTCTTGTTATTTTATGTAGCGTTTAATAAATTAACTTGAAATAGCCATAAGATGCGTCAGCTCGAGTTACTTCAGTTATAGGCCCTTTAAAAACCTAAATGACGTCCCGACGCTTTCGTATACTTCAACTCACGAAATCATTACCCTTTCATCTGATCTACGCTTTCTAAGGCTCGAAAATTCGGCATGGGATTTTTTAGGGTTAATTTTTGGTCCGGGAATTATTAGGAACCTAGCGACAGCTGTAAGGATCAGTGAGGATTCTTATGGGTTCATTCGATCTTCAGTGTATCAATCGTCAATCAGCCGTTTTCCCTTTTCCTATTTCAAGTGAGCTTTCAAGTGAGTTGCAGACATTTTTAGGCGTCGAAATCTGAATTTAAAAAATAAAAAGGCTACGAAATTCTTAGGTGAACAAAACATACAAATACCGAAACTCTGAAGACGACAAAAAGTCACCAAAATTAAGGCGTTCTAGAGAGCTCCGAATGAACAGTTATTTCCTAGAAAACGGTCGTTGCCCCTGTTTTATACATGTGAAGCCTGAAAAAGGTCAGTATCACTTTCAGGCGTAGCCTCCCTATATGAGCCACCACAGAGAGTACCCCCCGGAGACTACAGCTGACAACTCTTAAGCTAGTGACACACGGTTGAATAGTGCAGCTTTAGGTGTTCAAAAGGTTGAGATTTGTTGCACAGAATAGTGTCCGTACTCGGTTCTCCTTTCAGGGGCACCCAACGTCAATTTGTGGGAAAAATATCTGTTCGGAAGACGATTTGAGATCTAGTATTTTCGGAACATTTGTTGTAAAAGTTCTTGCTTGCCTGCCTCTCCTAGCATTTTCGAACATCTGAAAAATGGTACAATTGCCCATTTTTAACGGATTTTTACCCTAAAAAGGTCACCTAGAATTTTCGGGAGCCTTTTTTCTGCCTGAAATTTTCGAAAGGGTAAGTTTTGATCCCCATAATTTTCGGATCACTAGACTTTCAGCCAGGAAATCCGAACAGATGAAAAATTTTTAGGGGATAAAAATATGCCTATATCTACCGTTTAAATACTAAAATACTTTTAACGATGCTATGTTTAAGTACTTTTGAACTATATTCTCGTTGGGTGCCCCTGTCCTTTCACGTACCTAGCTTGGCCTTTGCATGAAAATGCACTGTCTTTCAAATATGACGCACCTATCTTGACATAATTAACAATTATTCCTTGAGCCCGAATGGACTCTGAGACAATAGTCGAAGGCCGAATGGGCTATTGACTCAGAGGCCATGAGGGCGAGAGGAATAATTGTTTTAGTAAAATTAACACTCATTTTAGTATCATTAACACTAATTTCTTTCACGGGAACATATGAACCCACAATTGACCTACTCCCAACGTCAGTGGCTTCATAGCTCAGTTGGTAGAGCATCGCACCGGTATTGCGAGGTTACCGGTTCAAACCCCGTTGAAGTCCTGAATTTTTTTCAGGCTTCTTTACGCAATTGCATAAATTGCGTTCACTGCGACGATCGTTTCTTCATTTTCAAAATCCAACTAGTTGGTCAAAAATATCGAGACAAAACAACTTTGGCTAGTTAAAGCTAGACTTTAATCCTTTTTTGCCGCCAAAAAGCCGGCGCTTTTCGCTACTAGTGGGCTATAACATATAGCCTAATAGTAGCTCAACCAATCAGAACGCACCATTAATGATAATAGACCACTAGCTGGATTTTACTAAAAGGAAATAGCTTCTGCTACTCGAGCATAGTGAAATCAGAACCTAAATACCCGCTGAATATTTTTTTTAGTCGCTAGGTCCGCAAAGGTGCAAAGAATTCAGTGCAAGATAACAAAGTCTAATTCATCTGTGACAATCAATGATGAAGGTAAAGAGCATAGAGCTTTTGTAAACGGGAAGTCTAAAAACTGATTTGAGCATTGTTACCGTGAATAGGAGGATCGATTGTGCTAAGTGTCCCCGAATGGTAATCAGTGTTTTACTGTCGTAAAATCCCTTACTGTCGCCACCACAAGGACCATGCGGGGCGGGGCGGGGCGAGGAGGAGATAGAATCAATATAAAGGGAGGGGAGCTCTTCGTCCTGGTTAGGGTGAGACCGTGATGAGCCAGGTAGAAGTAAAAATTCCGATACCTTGGCTGTCTCAGTTTTAGAATGGAATTTTTGGGGGTTAAATAAAGCTTTCGCCGGCTATACGACCAGATTGGTCTTCATTCCTATTTTCTGTGACTACCATCTTGTAAGTGACCGCGGGGAGGGGGAGGGTTGGAGGCAGGCGAGCTGAAAATCACACGTTTATCTTTTAATAGTCTTTAGCGATTACTGCCGTAGTAAGCTAAGGAGCGATATCTGCACCTCTGCTAGACCTCCATTGTCATTGTTTTCTGTGATCTGTAGTTCCCTTTGTTCTTAGAATAAGCTTGCTGTTCATTTATCAAGTAGAATCGTTTCGATCGAGACGATAACAAAAAGAACACCTCTTATGCGATACGGAACGGTACGTACAATTGAGGAGATCGCAGTCGCTCGGATAAAACTAAGATCGGAATATAGCCTGGTTTTTTAAGTGACAGTTCTGATCATTTCGATCGTTCCATACGACTCTGTTAAGACGATGGAAGTGATTCGGACGATTGTATGGAAACTAAGCGTTAGGGGAATTGATAGCAATGCAAGTGAATGGCTACACTGATATTTTCTGAATATAAAAGAAGAAAAGAGAGATCATCCGGATCTGGAATCATATAGATATCATTTGTCTCGTTGCTGAAACTCCCTTGCCTCACATAGTTCACTTGCTAGGTGCTTTTTCATGGTAAAGTTTCTTTTAGTAAATGCCTTTCCATGTTTTTGAGATAGATAAATCTAGCTTGGAACGTCAACAGGCGTTATTTAGTAATAAGCGCAAAATAGAGGAGAGAGTCGAACTGAATAGTATGGTGGGGACGTATTAAAACGAGCCAAGCGAAAATAAGACGCACGCGACTTAGGAAAGGGGGCGGTGGCGGCGGGAAAAATGGGAGAGAGCCGCCCTGTCTCTGCCCAGCCCACGCGCGTTTTTCGAATTTCTTTTTAGTGAACGACTTTTCACCACCATATCGGAGCCTGGAACAGGCTAGAGCCGAGTATGAGATAAAGTGGAGACAGGAAAAAAATACTATATTCCTCGTTTCTTTTTCTGTTCTATTTAGTCTCTCGCTGTTCCTGTTGGACTTCCTCTTCTCCCTCACCCCGGACTATATAGCCCCAGGGACTATATATTGCCTGTCCGTTTTCTTACTGAATTGTCTTTACTCATTCTCTTTCTATCCCCAGAGGAAATTTCATTTCTCGGAAAAGCATATGAGGATTTCTGCTTCAAGATAGAGGATCATTTAGGACCCCAATCCCTTCCACCCATTTCTGTCTTCTTGAATGATGTGAACGTTGAGGTCGTTGTCCCCTCGGAAAAAGTCGTGTTTCAACCGAACACTGTTTTAGACAAAAACATGGTGAGTATTTAGTATACTTACCGCTATTACGCTGATACGTCTACCTTAAAAATATCTTCACACTGTTTTTGCTCTATGCCTTGTTATGGGCTGCCTTGTGGCAAAGCCCAATCGAAAAATGGAGGCCCACGTCTGTGCAGCAAGAAGACAATGAATAAAGGATCAGGTTACGTTTCCCGTCCCCCCTAAGATGGAGTACCATTTTTAATTATTGGGGGGGGGGGGGGTGGTCTTTTCCAAACAAAATCTTGCAAACAGACTTCAGTAGCCATTTGAAAGCCGTGTTATCGACGTTTAAGAGATTTTGAGTTGTAGTAACAGCAAGAAACTCAAAATCTTAAACGGCGATAAAACGGCCTCCACATGGGTCTAGAGGCATAGAGAGAGACAGTAAATAACCGAAAACACAAACACAAGGTAAGTCATTTTTATTTCTATTTTTGTCCAAAATTGGAATTTAAGACGTATTTTGTTTATTTTTCATACATTCTCTTACAAATTCAAAGTCCAACGAACTCTCACAGAGTTTGGGCTGCCTGTGCGAACACCAGATAATAAAAGTGCCCTGGGAACAATCAGCAAAAGATTCCATGTGAATCTAGAGAAAGCAGGACTGGGCGGAAGTACATAGCCATTACAAAAAGCTGGTAACAGCAAGGTGATGGATACCTAAGGTGACGGGAGGTCACCTGGTACCAGGAAATGAAACGGTTGGAAGACCAAGAAAAGGTCGTCACTTTTTTCCATCCGCCAAACTAACATTGACAAATTAATGATTCGTACACAAAGTAAGGGTTAGGGTTAGGGTTAGGGTTAGGGTTAAGTTAGGGTTAGGTTTAGGGTTGTTGCTATATATATTCAAATTAAACCCTCAAACCCTCGGTGTTATAGGGGTTAAAGTGATGCACTGCAGAGCCAATGATCCGAGATCGAATATTACTCGTGCCATCCTGAATTTTTTTTCCTTAAAAATTGAAGAGACTTAGACTTTTATGAACAGAAATTTCAAGAGACAGAGAAATTTCATGTAAGAAAAGTGAAATGTCTTGTGAGAGCCACTGAGAAGAAAATGTCAGTTTGGCGGATGGAAATAAGTGCTGACCCCAAGAAAACCGTGTGCACTAACAATTATAATCATCATCATCATCATCATCATCATCATCATCATCATCATCATTATAATGAAGACGTTGATGTTGATGATGATGATGATGATGATGATGATGATGGTAATAATGTGCTGATGCTGAAGATGATGATAACACTAATAAGTAAATAACAATGATACATGTAATTATAATTATAATGATAATGATTCAACGATTGGAATAACTGATACAATATCTGTATTTCAGGTAGCAACGCACTTCAATCGCGAAGGAAGAATCCTCTCCGCTGTTGAGCAACATGAGATCCCTGGTCTGATGAAGTTGTTCAGTAAACGATCAATGATTGCCGCTCCTCGTGATGTAGCAAAGAGATGTAAATCAAGAAGAAAAGACCATTGGTGGGCTTGCGGCCGTTGCTTTTTCGAACGCGGAAAGAAATCGACAATTAAGAATCATTTAATTCAACAAGTTTGTCAAAAGTCAGTTGACATTAGAAAACGGGGAAAAAAATTTTGATATCCTTCACTGCAGTTCAACTTCCATAAGAAAATATGCTGCTTTAAATGCGCTATTTGCTAGAGGATCCTATAATCTACAATCCTGGACAAACGTTGTTGGGAAAAGACTGCAATATTCATATTTTTCTGTCATTTGTCGGTTCTGTCTTAAAACAGTGCAACCTTTTCGGAAGTTTTTTGCAGTTCTCCCTCCCTCCACCCTATACAAAGTTGAAACTCGGAAAAAAAAATTCTGGATACACGCGTCCAACATTGTTTGTAGGGTATAGGAGGGATTGGACCTGTTTGAATTGGAAAACGCCCCAGAAACGCAAAAATGTCCCAAGACTTGTGTCCATGATTGTAGCTAAAATATAGTTCATCCTTGTCTTTGCATTTCTTGTGCTTAATCTGCGGAAACTGCCGCCTCTTTCCAAACGAATTTTTAGGAATTAAACCACTATAAACAGCTCTCATTTGGATGTCTCTTTTAGACGGGCCCGTACACCTTGTGTTCGAACATCCGGCTGGATCATTGAATCTGGTCTAATAAAAAGGAAAAACTTTCTTTCCTAGTTAAATATATCAAATTATTATTCATTCAAAACATTTCTCCGTTTCTGATTGGCTAAAATCCCAAGCTCAATTCATCATACCGGTAACCAGTTATTGTCGACCAAATATGCAAAAAATTTGCGATATTAAACCTGGAACTACCCTGGGTGCCAGAGACTTTTCTAGCGCGGTTTCCGGTTTCTGTCAAGTCTTTATAGTGACCGAAAATTCCCACCGCACGCGAGAAAAACCTCTGGTACCCAGGGTAACCTGGAACCGACCATTGCAATAAGCCGCTGGGTCACTGAGGCCCTGCTATATGGAAAACAATTGTCTCGAGAAGAAGGGTCACTCGCCTACCCGAGCCACGCTGGGCGAGTCAACGTTTCATACATTTCCTTACAAAACGCGGCAAACCGGTTACGCGAGAAACAAACAGTTGGCTCGGCTGAAAGGGTGACCAGCCTAGCTCCGAATTAAAGAACTGTGCTTTTTGAGTAAAGGTAGAAAGAATTCCAAGACAGGTTTCTTAAAACAACATTTTTTCAGGTGTTTGCTGTACATTTCTTTGCCGTCACTGCACAACTACGACGTGAAAATGCCTTATTTCACGATTCCACGTATCCTGGGGGACCTAAAGCAGCCATTCATATTCGCCATTTGCGCATTTTCCATAATAGACACCTTGTTTGCCCCCTCTTAAGACGACTGTAATACCCAGGAGAAATTGTTTTGCAAAATTTTGCGGGACAAACAAGGTGTACTATGAGAGATATGCAAATAATGGTGATTGACGAATCGGTTTTCGTTCTCTTTCTAAAGTTGGATATGGGTCTCCAGGAGATTTCGCCCAATTTTGACAAAGTCATGCGTTGGAGTAATCGCGACGACACTGCCGTGAGCTAAGAACGCGAATTTTCTCTTTTTAAGCGACGTTTTCGCTGCCCGGCGTCGCCGAAGAAGGAGAAAAGTAACGTTATTCGTCATGGAGACAGGCTAATAGTAAATTAGGCCCGTTCATATGGAGATTAGCTGTCCCTAGAAAAAGGGGCCATCCTCCCAGCCGAGTCAACTTATAACGAGCGTTTTAATGTGTGAGTCTCTTTGCACTGGCGGATCCAGACCTTCTAATAAGGGGTGGGGGTATTCTAACCGTCTAATCCTTTAATATACCATTTTTGACAGAAAAGGTACCCCTTTCGCGTGATACCTTCTATTGACAAATGGTATCCCTAAGAACTTTGCATCCCTTTTAACTGCTGTCAGGAGCCTACTAGTCCTTTTGCTGTAAATACACATAATTAGAACGTTTTTTCGACTTTTTGGCAGCCTCAAAATGCATCTCTCAGCCCTTTGAAGTCTGTTTACAGAACGAAATGACACATTGTGCTACCCAAGGGGGAGGGGGGGGGGGGGAGGAACGCTGGCAACGGCCTTTGATCTTGCCTCTTTTCGGCTTTCCATGATCGCCCCATGTCTACGACCAAGCAACTATGTTCCTGAGGGCAAAATAGGCTTTGTAAAACACCTAGCACATGACGGGAGGTCTCGTTGTTGTTCCCGCAGGATCTGATACGTGAAATGAAATATTTTCCACCTAACGTCCATCATACCGCATTCACGTTCATCCACAATTCCATTTTTTATGTACATGAGCCTATGTTTTCCCGTGCAAAATATCCGGGTGTCACTAGTCAATGAAATATCCTTTGCGAAGTGAGTTTTCGGCGCCGGTAAATGTACAACGTCACCCTTCAGCCTAAGTAACAGATCATGCCACTCGAATGCCACGGTATAACTTGTAGGGACCACGGAAAATCGTTCAAGAAAATACATTCAGCGTTTTGAACCCCAACCCAGGCAAAGCTTCCGGAAGCAGGATTAAAAAAAGTGTTAAAAATCAAGGTCAACGGATTAAGTAAGAAAGTTTTACCGCAGTTCGCATTGCCAGTGATCATAATGTTCCGGTATTTACCCCTCCCCTTTATCGGCAGATCACACACTGCGTCGCGAAATACTTGTGGTGGGACCTGATTATTGGCTAGGATTTCTTCGGCACAAATCTTCCACAGCCCACCACAACCCTCCGTGCATTCTTTTTCTTTCACTTCTTGCAATAACTCTAGGGGAGTTTTCTTAGATCGTGCCAGTTTCTCAGCAGCATTCTCAATTTCCCATGCGGTATTCAATATATCTGCGACCGCCCTTGGCGTGCGATTTACTAGGAATTCAACAAGATCCGTTTTGCCCTCTTTTTTCTGTTGGTGAGCCAAAGCTTGCAGTTGTACCAGCGATTTCACGTTTTTCTCAACTATGATTCCTGTCACCTCGAATGTCGTAAGACGCTTTCTCTTTTTTCATGTTTGCTTTATTCTTTACTATCTTTAATTAATATTCCAACACTTACCAACCAAGGAAGGAGAACATCCAAGATCTAGCAAGAGCTCAGCTCCATCTGTTAAGAAAAACAGCCTGCTAACTCCATCTTTTCTAAAATTCATACCCTTGCTTTCTCTTAGGGCATAAATACACAGGACATTTGCAGTCATTTCTGTACTCCAGTCCACTAGCTACTCATGACAGCTGATCATGCACTGTAATACTATAGCTTACAGACCTCTTTCATAATCGATCATTATAAAACACAGACTAGGTATAAAATGCGGACTAGAAACTACTGACTGAGTATGAAACACGTACTAGGTATAAAACACTGACCACAGACTGTGTAAATAAAAAAAGTTTTAGAAAGGTAATTCTCATAAATCCATACCAGAGATACATTTTGCTGCAACACCACGAATAGCACCATAGAACACCATCAGCAGTAGGTTACCAGTTATCTAGAAAGTGACATGTAACAGTTATCAACCATATGGCAGAGTCTACAGCAGTCAATAGTGCTTTTTATTAATACTATCTTCTCCATTCCATAGATGATAGATAGATAAATATATAGACAGTAACTTTATTAAAGTGTCAGTCATTTTTAGTGTTTACACACTAATTGAAGACACTATAATAAATTATAATTCTCGCAGTGAAGCAAGTTTATAATTTTGTCGCGCCCGGGTCACAAGCGAAGTGCGATTTTGCTTTGGTCATAAATCTTTCTTTCTATCGGTTCGGTATCCGCAGTTGCCAAGCAACAAACCACAAACAGACTCTAAAAGACGCCACTCAGCATGACGTCACCATACATTTTGGGTGCCCATAGTGCCCGATTCGAAAAGTGGCCAAAAATTCTCGCAGTGGAAAATTTTTAAAACACTGAAAGAATGGTGACACAAACTTCAGCGAGAGCTAGAAAAGATGAGCACGTTTATCAAGTGGCCGTTATAAAGCCAGAGAGTGAATAAACGCGGAAAAAATGCGAAATGGCTTTGAAATACTCATTTAAGCTATTTTTCTTAAATGTATGTTTGAATTTGTGATAAATACAGCTCCACATTAGGTTCAAAAACAGTGTAAATAGCAGAGATGACCGAGCCAATCCGGGAAATATACACTGGACGAAAAAACGGATTTGCCTAAGTTTGCTAGTTGAGCAAATCTATTGTAAATTTAGGGTACTAATGTTGCTACTTATTTGTTCTTGGTGCAAATTTTGTTCGAAAGCGAAAGTTTACTTTTCTGCAAGGGTGGCGTAAATGTGCAGTAAATATCAAGTTTACAGATATTTTGTTTCACTTTTGCTCCCCATAGTAAATTTGGTGTTCAGATTCAAATTTGCCGCCATTTTGTTCTCTGTGTAAAAATCGAACGTCAAAAATGGATGTTTGCTTGATATTTTCTGGCATAGCAAAGTTACTGTGTAAATTTATGGTTACTAGAGGCGTAAATTTAAGCAAAATATGATCAAAGAACTATCTTTACGACCACTTTAACCAACGTTTGCACATTTACCCACAGGTGGCCCAAGTGTAATATGAGAGTTTGTGTGGGAAAAATAGAGTTTGAAACTTAGATGAAATAAATGAAGTAAAAGCGATAAAAGTTATCAATTAAGTGTTAATATTGTTACCTGGATTCGTTGTCTTTGTTTTTACGAAATTTCAGCGCGATTTGAGTACTTTTACATCATCTGACCTGACAGTGTAATAATAAGAGACAAGGTAGGACAGAATCGCTCGATCGACCTGCAAAGCTGCTGAGAATCAGCTCCAAATTTCACGCGAAAAAAACAAACACACTTACATTTTACGCCACCGAATCCACAAAGTGGTACCTTAAGTTCACCTTCCTGCAATCCGTTCCGGTAAACCTTGCGTTTGGATCGCATAACTCGATCTAAAAGATCAACTACAGTTCAAAAATCGGCGCCATTTATCCGTGACTAGTAAAAGTGTAACATTTCAACCGTCTTGTCGCTCGGCGGTGACTGGGCGCTAGTGTCAAATAGTAACTCACCGGGAGAGGGTGACATTACTTCGTTAAGACAAATCTCTATGCACCCACCTTCCAGCAAGGTCGGCTTCTTTGTTTTTTTTGTTGCTACGTTCATTGGCCGAGTGAAAACAAACAATGTCTGGTCAAATGATGTAAAAGTACTCAAATCGCGCTGAAACTTCGTAAAAACAAACACAATGACACGAAAAAACAATATTTACACTTTATTAATAACTTTTATCGCTTTTCGTTCAGTTATTTTATCTAAGTTTCCAACTCTTTATTTCCCATACAAACTCTCATTTTACGCTTGGGCCACCTGTGATTTACCAAACTTCACAGTGTTATTTAACGCAAGTTTTGATTTTCCATTGCCCCGTTTCAATCACCATCACATTCTTCTCAGAGTTTATCATATTACTTGCTACAGCTGGTTATTTCGTGTAAGGCCATCCCCCCTTTTTTTCGTTTAGCGTCGAATGCGTTTCCTGATATTGGGTCGGTGGCTCGGAAAAAAAAATATCACAAGAAGTCTCGGAATAGGAGGCCCTCACGTAAAACGTTACCATTTACAATTTGGGTGAACAAAATGCATGTGAAAGGTTTGAACCCAGGAGTCATTTCAATAGTAGATTGCAGAGTTTCATCGTCCGGGTGAATGTAGTCCTGAATGCACTCCATCGCAAGATCAGCCGCCATGTTTGTTGTTTCCCAGGCTTCCACGTGACTTTGGCACATGCGCAATTTGATTTACATTGTCACGTGCGGCTTTTGAACCAATAGAATAGTGTAAAATAAACTTTCGTTGAACAGTTCAAATTCACGCGGACTTCACAAGCAATACAGCGTTGCAAAACGAGTAGTTTTGTTATTTTCGGATAATAGAAAGCCTGTCTTTCTATTCAGCTGTTCTATTACGATTTATACCTTTGTTATTTTCGAGAGACAGTGATCAGTTGCGATATTCTTCACATAAAGCCTGTTTCCAAGTCATCAACTCAGCTGGATTGCAGAAAGGTATGTTCTTCTTGATATCGTGGTTCGTTTACTTACTTTGGTTTTCTAATAACTTTGTGTAAGCTTAAGAGGCAGTCCCGCTAACAGCGGTCCGATCGATTTCGCGTCAGAAAAAAGTTTCCCTTTAAACTTTGTACACTAAAAGGGTTTGGTATATAAGTAATAAAAATGATTTTCTTTTTTGCAAATAATATATTTCCGCTTTCCTACAGGCGCGATCACGTCCGGGCCAATTCGTCTCCTCCAGAGCCCGATTTAAAGACCGAAAATTGTCGTTTTTGAGGGTCGCGTCATATCGAAACTACAGATAATTATAAAGTATCTTTTACACCAGCTGTCTCCACTGCCTTTTATTGACAAATGGGCAAAATATCGAACTTTTTGATAATTTTGCAGAAAATCTGTAAGTCCCGAAAGACACCACTCTGAACAGGTCGCCCGACTGCCAAAAAACATGCTCAGATTCGAGAGCTAAAATCTCAATTGTGGGACAAAAATCTGATATGAAATTTATATCAAGATCAAGGTATTACTTCATTTTAAGAGGTTCTAAAGTCAAATCTGCGGGTATCCGCCTGCACACGGAGCAGCGAGAAGGTAAATTTGGCCATCATGGCACTTTGTTTACAAAAATAACTCTGACTCTATAATTAGTATAATATATTTATCTACTCGATCGATCACTCGCTTGACCGAAAAAATATTCACAGCTCTAGAATTTGCTTAAATGTTTCCTCAAAACCTTCAAATAAGCGCTTTTTTTGTAATTTTATTTGAAAATCAAAAAAGGCGAAATATTTTAGGTTTATAGAGCTAAAGTCAAAGAAACCACTATTGCTTATATGCAAATTAGCTGGTTGTCACGCAATACCTAACCAAAGTGGATGAGAAAGCAGAGTTTGTATCATGGCGACTCGTTTTCTAAAAACACGAGAATTTGGAGACTGTGGGGAATTTCGAGGTATAGCTGAGCGTGTGTGCTTAGATCAATGTAGGAACGATTTAAGTCAACAATTTTTCCCGATGTCATTTGAGTCGAGGGCGGATTATGGAGAGAGAACACAATTCTGTTTGCAGAAGATAAAATGGTGGAAACGCTCGTTCGAGATTGGCTAGCTTAGCCGTATTTGCGTTGTAATAAAAAGGCGACATGCCTTGTTCCGCCCATCCTCTGAGTACTCTAAAAACACCCCAAGGGACAGACCATTAGAGAAACTAAATTGTTGGTAACAATATAAAGGAGCATTTGTATACAGGAAAAAAATACCCAAAAAGTTCAAAAACGTGAAAAAATGTTGTCGATCACCTCCCCAGTCACTTTTTATATATTTGTGTGTCCCAAACAGCACTGCGTTCAGACTTGCAAACCAAAATGTGGAAGCTTTTATTTTTCGTTTCTGTGTTTAAATGGCACAATCTGCTTTACTATCAATATGAAATGCCCTCTTTGGTGAATTCTACAGTCGGTTTTGAAGTCAGCCAATTTACGCAGAATACGAATTACTGGCACAGTGACTGAGATCCAGCCATGTATTATATAGCACAGTGTGAATGTAACGCTGGAGTCGCGCACTGATAGAAAATCTATGCGCTTACTATGTGCCCTATATTCGCCTCTTCAGTCAAGATTAACTTAAATATTTCATCCCAGCTAAAAAAAAACCCGGATGGTTTTGGTTCAGAATCTCCCATGAAACATGAGTAGCGAAATACGAAAAATACTAGGCTAATTTTATGCCCACGAGACGGTTTTGTAAGGTGTTGTCAATTCATCTTAGTGTAGTACAGAAATCCAGGGGTAAAATGCACTTTGTGTATTTTGTTATCTAATGAAAGTCTCAAATCAGAACAAAGTTTCGCAAACAAGTAAAGCCTCCCCCGAGCCCTGTACTCCCGCTCATATACTATAATTATTTACGGATCCAGGGTTTCATATACAGTTCACTTATTTTAGGATTTTCACTATAAGGGGCGGAACATGGGTGTGGTGCTGGGGTACGGCTTTCTCATCATTCTAAAAAGGTACGTACATAGAGCTCTTGTTCACAACACCCTCTCGAAGTGGAACATGCTAACTGAGTTCACGGCCCAGTTGATTCGCCGAATAAAAATCAATGTGTTCTTTTCCAGCCGTGTTTATGAGCAGCTACACTCTTCCACCATTTCGGTAACGTGTTTAATCAGAGCGGCTTTCTTGTCCGTTGATTTACGTGGCAGCTCAAAGTGGTCACACATGACCCTCAGTTCCTTCACAGTAAAGCGCGACAATGCCTCAGTCTTGACCAGATCGCAGGTGTCGTAGCCATCATATGTGATCGGATGTTCCAGTCCTATTTGCAACAGCACCTCTTGAACATCCTCATCTTTGTTTTGTTGGTCCAGGTGTGCAAGATCTTCATCCAGCAGAGTATTTTCGTCGTCTTTTTCCACGTGTCTCTGAGTCACCTGTTTCTTCTGCGCTGCAGCAAGTCGGGAAAAGAAGGCTTGAACTTGTACCTTCGTCAGCCATTCGTCTCTCGAGAATTTTCTAGTGCCGTCTTGGTTTTTGGTGCTTCTCATATCCGCTGACACTTGAACTGGATCAGACTTTCTTCCAGTTTGTACTCCGACGTCAAATCGGGCTTGGAGATATGACTTTACGTTCTCTGAGAACCTTGTCCCACTGCCCCTCGGTTTCTGCAAGGCCCATCCGGCTTCAGAAGACTCCGCATGAGTTGCTGTCATAGTGCTTTTTGCTGATGTAGGCTGCTTCGGTTTCTGCTCACTTACTGACATTGCTGAGAATTTCCGAACCCACTCGCGACGCAACTTGTCGTAAACACTTTCTTGATTTGTGCTGATGGGATCGTGATTGCCAAAGTTGATGTGGTCCTGTAAGGCATCATAGTTATCGAATGAATGTGAGCAGCCGGCTTCGTTGCATTCGAATAGCGCAGTCTCTGTGTCAAGCTTTACACTTTGGTTCGTCTTTCCTTGTAGTTTTACACACCTAGGTTGAACATCCCAGAACTGTAGTTGGTTGGTGGCAGGTTTCGAAGTTATTGCACCAGGAACTTGGACGTCTAGGTCTGACCACAGCACGAGTTTTTCAGCTCCAATATCATAGGCTTTCCACATTCGCAGCCCAGTTCCCTCATATGAAAAGTTGTGAAAGGTGCTGAAGCTTGGGATGCGGTTTACCTTGATTTCTTGATCAGTGCCCTCTATCTCGCAAACAGCAGCTGTGCATCCCTTCACTGGTTGGACCTTGAGCGCTTCACGCATGTCTGCCGCCGACAGGATATCATTACCCTCGTTACAGAAGCGTCTGACTACGCCCTTCAGGGGGCTGATGATGCGGTCGGACACATCCTTCCCGAACTGCGGCTCCGAAAAGTCATACCTAGAAATCAACGGTGAAAGCGCTTACCGGGAGTTGTTGTTATCTGATTAATCCTTAAAGTATCGAAACAAACATCCCCTTGATAAGAACTGAATTTTACTTTCCCGTTTTCTTTTAAACAAATCACATCCGGCGCATGCATATTTCGGTATCCAGAGTGACGAGTTTATGATCTCTGCAGTGAAACGCAATGGAGAATAATAAATACGCACGTGGCTACTTAGCGCACAGAGGTCATGAAATATATGAATGTAGCATGTTTGTTCCTTGAGCTGATATCTCGGAGTAGTAAAATGTTTACGATGTACAATAAGAGATATAAACAATAAAGCAATTACCTTAACACACTTATGCCAGTATGAACATGAACCTCATTCAAAGCAGCAATCAGGTTGTTGTTGTGATAACATCCAGCTCCATCTGAACGCAGCAAGGCTTTGCTGATGTGCGGGTTGGCGATTTTCAGAGTCTTCAAGAGATGCTTAATTATCGCGTAAACTGTGTAAGAGTCTTGGGCACAATTGTCAAAGAGATGCACATAAGAAGTAACCTCAAGCTGTTCTCTGTCTGCTGGTTTTGATAGGACACAGCTTATATGCCAGTTCATCCCACGCTTTCCATACCATTCTGATTGATTCTCGCGGTATTTCATCTGTATAAACTTCATGGCCCAATCCATCACTATGAGAATGGTATCACTCTGAAGGCAATTAACGGCATCAGTTTTCGCGCGATCTTGATTCTCTGCCCTTAGGATGTGGGCCTTCCACTGGAGAACCATGTCCTGTGCTTGAGCCGCATCGTACAACATGTCTTCTTGCTGGTCTCTGCTGTAGAACTGGACGTCTTGTGAACCTTTAATCTCAGACAAAACAGAGCCCAGTGTGTTCCTGAGACTGTGGCAGCTTTCACACAGCTCCATATGATCATGAGTACAGGATGTCTTGAACTCTAAGCACTGCGTATCGCTAAGTGCGTGTTCTCTGCAGTGCTCAGCACACAGATTGTCGCTGTCTTCACGACAGTGCGCACGGTAGCTCGTTTTTAAGTAGCGCTTTGCTCCCTTTAGATTATCCGGAGATCTCTCGCACCATTTATGGCGTGCACCACACTGCTCCAAGTCATCCACTATTTTATTGAGGGTGTCAAAGCCTTCTGCCCCACTTGATGCCGTGTTATCTAAGCCCTGGAGTGACTTACGCTGTGATGCCTCTCGCACTTTCAATATCCTGTATAAGGTGGACCTGCCTAAAGGCTGATAGTCTTCTTCTCTGCACCACTGATGATATTGCTCAATCATTGTTGAACACCCTACAGTTCTGACTACGTTAGGCATAACCATCTGCTGACCTGAGTCCAGCTTAACTGTTCTCGTTCCAAAAGAAACATCTTGATAAAAATGAGGCTGGTCAACAAAATCCAAAAAGTGTTCTAGTTTCGACCTATCAGTGCGTACCCTGTAATGAGGAACTTTTTCAACTTCGAGCCCAACTCCTACAGTTTTTGCATGTGTTCTTGCTTTCTTTATTTGGCGATCACTGAGCTTCTCAAAGGGCGCGTGCATTGCCTTCAGTTCGTTTGACGTATAGCGCAAGGCATATATACTTAGGATCTGTGTTTTTAGATTCTTGGTTGGTGCTTGCCTGTAGGCTGACGTCAGTGCCTCGACCTCTTTATCTGACCTGGAAACACGCTTCACGTACGATTTCAGCAACTCCTCGCTAGAGCTTGGTGCGATCACTTTACGCACTGCCCGACAGGCCTCGTCAACCTTCTCTTCGCACATCTGCTTTTCTTTCTCTGTCGCAGTGCCCCAGTCCACTTTCAGCCTAAAGGTCAACGGCTCTAAAATCTTGATATCGGACAGTCCAACGATTTGCGCCATTGCGGTATTATACACCTCGAATGTCTGGTCTGGAAAAGTCTGCATGTCCTCGCCTGTGCTGTCATCGTCCACTGACTCTAGTTTGCGCCACTGTCCAGGTGTCCAAGGGAAGTCACCAAGTGGTGTGGAAACAGTTGGGGTGTCTGGTGGGATCTCTCGCATCTCCGCCAAGGCCCTTGTCTTTGCTCTTCCTATATGAGACACAAGAAGGCATTACCACATGACAATGATGGAAAAGCGACTGGCAAGAGACCTACTGCTAAAGGGAAGCTAGGGTGATTTCCCTCCGAAAACTTCAAGTTATGGAATTTAGCAGCATATAAGAGGCATATCTCTTCTAATGCCTGAAATCACCCCGACGGCCACGCCTACACCCAGAAATTGTTATTAGAGGGCATTTCATATCGATAATAAAGCGATTGTGCCATTTAAACAAACAAATAAAAAAATAAAAGCTACCACATTTTGGTTTGCAGGTCTGAACGCAATGCTGTTTGGGACAAACAATATAAAGTGATTGAAAAGGTGATCGACAACACTTTTTTCACGCTTTTTAACTTTTAGGGTATTTTTTCCCTATATACAAACACTCCTTTATACTGTAACCGACAATTTAGTTTCTTTAATGGTCCGTCCCTTAGGCTCGTTTTTAAACTTTTAGGGTATTTTTTTCCTGGATACAAATGCTCCTTTATGTTGTTACCAACAATTACGTTTCTCTAATGGTCCCGTTCTTGGGGTATTTTCAGAGTACCGAGAGGGTGGATGGAACAAAGCATGTCGGCTTTTTATTACAACGCAAACAGGGCTAAGCTAGCCAATCCCGAACGAGCGTTCTCACGATCTTATCTTGCGCCAACAGAATTGTGTTTGAGCTATGACAAGAACTGAGGATAACTGTTTTTGCGCATTTTAATGTCAAAAACAAGAATATTTATATTAAAGATACCTAGTCAGCAGTACTGCATCATCTTCATCGCGTGGTCCCGCATTCGCGTTTCCTCCCTGTAGCCACGCCCAATTACTCTGGACCCTTTTGCTGTGCGCCTTTCTACAGCTACTACAGATCGCTTAAAAAAATCATACACGAGATTATTCATAATATCTGCTATTTGCACAAGTTGTTTATGAGTCTCAATTATTTCAAATAAGAGGTAATCCAGAAAATAGGCAAATACTCACGTGCTCCGACAGGAACAAGAACACCAAACACTTCCATTACTTCCCTTGATACCTTCAAAGTAAATGCGCGATCTGTTCTGACCACTCTGTGCTCTCCCTTGTGGTCAGGGTACTTGCATGAGCTTAACTTTGTCTGATTTCCCCAGTACTGCCCGAGATACGCACGGTGCTTCGGACAAACAAGCATTTTTTGTCTCTGCGTTTCGGTCGTATAAAACAAACCTGAACGCACCAAAATCAATTCTCCCTCCATAATCCGTTCTCGACTCAAATGACATCGGGATAAATGTTGACTTAAATCGTTCCTACATTGATCTAAGCTTACAAGCTCAGCTATACCTCGAAATTCTCCACAGTCTCCAAACTCTCGTGTTTTCAGAAAACAAGTCGCCATGATACAAACTCTGCTTTCTCATCCACTTTGGTTAGGTATTGCGTGACAACCAGCTAATTTGCATATAAGGAATAGTGGTTTCCTTGACCTTAGCTCTATGAACCTAAAATATTTTTCCTTTATGATTTTCAAATAAAATTACAAAAAGCGTTTGTTTGAAGGTTTTGAGGAAACATTTAAGCAAATTTTAGAGCTGTGAATATTTTTTCGGTCAAGCGAGTGATCGATCAAGTAGATAAATATATGATACTAATTATAGCGTCAGAGTTATTTTTGTAAACAAAGTGCCATGATGGCCAAAATTACCTTCTCACCGCTAAGTGTGCAGGCGGATACCCGCAGATTTGACCTTAGAACCTCTTAAAATGAAGTAAGGCCTTGACCTTGATATAAATTTTATATCAGATTTTTGTCCCACAATTGAGATTTTAGCTCTCGAATCTGAGCATATTTTTTGGCAGTCGGGCGACCTGCTCAGAGTGGTGTCTTTCGGGACTTACAGATTGTCTGCAAAATTATTAAAAAAATTCGATATTTTGCTCATTTGTCAATAAAAGGCAGTGGAAACAGCTGGTGTAAAAGATACTTTATAATTATTTGTAGTTTCGATATGACACGACCCTCAAAAACGACAATTTTCGGTCTTTAAATCGGGCTCTGGAGGAGACGAATTGGCCCGGACGTGATCGCGCCTGTAGGAAAGCGGAAATATATTATTTGCAAAAAAGAAAATCATTTTTATTACTTATATACCAAACCCTTTTAGTGTACAAAGTTTAAAGGGAAACTTTTTTCTGACGCAAAATCGACCGGACCGCTGTTAGCGGGACTGCCTCTTAAAACCTCAAAGATAAATCTTAGAATTTAAGATGCATGCACAGATATGCCATTGATTGATTCCTTTTTGTTTACTGCAGAAATAACTGTACTCTTTGTTGCGCATCGTCTTCATTAATGGAATAATCTTTATAAGTAGCCAGATCTTGAGCTGTGCAGGCAAACATTTCTTTTACACCAATATAAGTCGGTGATGTGACCTTAGCATGTCCATAATTCAGTAATTTGGCTTTTTGTACAGCTGAGTTAATATGTTAGGTCTTTGGGGTTACTGTACTTTTCAGGTGACAACACTTGACAAAGCAGTGGTCACTATAATTTATTGTTTAATATTCTACTACATTTCAAATGACAAATGATTTTCCTTTTGAAATTTTTACAGTCAAAAACTCTTGTTTTGCATCTATACATAATTATCGGCCAGTGATATTGTGAAATCTTAATTTGGTTCATTTTGCAAGTGACGGCATAAGTTTGCCAGATCTTGAAGCATATGTGTCATTCTGAGGGACGAGTGTATTATTGTTCCACATTTAAATGACAAATGATTCTTATTTAATAAATGGTACCATCCAAAACTCTTATGGTTTATACATATGGTTCAGTGATACTGTGAGATCTTAATTTTGGTTCATTTTGCGAGTGACGGCACTTGCCAGATCTTGGAGCCTACAGTATGTGTCATTCTGAGTGACCACTGTATTATTGTTCCACATTTAAATGACAAGTGATTCTTCTTTCATAAATTGTACCATCCAAAACTCTCATGGTTTATACATATGGTTCAGTGATATTGTGAGATCTTAATTTTGGCTTATTTTGCAAGTGACGGCGTATGACAGATCTTGAAGCCTATGTGTCATTCTGAGTGACCACCGTATTATTGTTCCACATTTAAATGACAATTGATTCTTCTTTCATAAATTGTACCATCCAAAACTCTCATGGTTTATACATATGGTTCAGTGATATTGTGAGATCTTAATTTTGGCTCATTTTGCGAGTGACGGCGTATGCCAGATCTTGAAGCCTATGTGTCATTCTGAGTGACCACCGTATTATTGTTCCACATTTAAATGACAAGTGATTCTTCTTTCATAAGTTGTACCATCCAAAACTCTTATGGTTTATACATATGGTTCAGTGATATTGAGATCTTAATTTTGGTTCAATTTGCGAGTGACGGCGTATGCCAGATCTTGAAGCCTATGTGTCATTCTGAGTGACCACCATATTATTGTTCCACATTTAAATGACAAGTGATTCTTCTTTCATAAGTTGTACCATCCAAAACTCTTATGCTTTATAAATATAGTTCAGTGATATTGTGAGATCTTAATTTTGGCTCATTTTGCGAATGACGGCACTTGCCAGGTCTTGAAGCATAAGTGTCATTCCAAGTGACCACTGTATCACTGTTCCACGTTTTAAATGACAATACCTCATTATTTATACCTTTTGTACAGCTCAATGATGTTGAGGGATCTTTGTTAGTTCATTTTGCGAGTAAATGCTTTGGCTTTATCATGCCAAATAACCACAATTAATTAATTATTGTTCTAAGCAACATGTGGGTTGCCTTAATGTTATGTTTCTCAGGTTCTGACCGGTTTTACGGTTTATGTGTACAGTTGAGTCATGGCTGTGCTCTGTTAGAGCCTGGTGACCTGTGGGACACTATCAGTTCTGCTCTTGAATGACAGGGGAATTAATTTATTTCAGTTTTTATTTACACTTAAAAGGGTCTTAATGAAACAAATGCAGATTCAACAGAAAGAGGTATTTCTGCTCTCTACTTTAACACCTGTTCCAAAAAACATATTATATATTTAATGAAAAAGTTAGTAGGAATAAAATGCAGGGAGAAATTTTTCTCACAAATATCCTCAAACTGTTCCTTTGATTAAGAGAGTCTTTTCAGCTTTTAGCATCGTGTCATTGTTCTGCAACCCAATCATTTACACTGAGTATGAGCAGTACATGCTTGTTTACCAACTGTGGGTTACTTGTTGGCTGCCAAATCATGGCTCTTCATTTTTCTTTCAGAAAAAAAAATTAAAGGGCCAATATGCTCTGAGGGAGTCAACTAGCATCAGTTAGTCAGACGAGGACAAGTACCTTGCATGTATGTCCGTTGCATATATGTCATCAGAGGAGTCTTTGTCTGAAACAGCTGTATCAGAGTGGCATGAAGGTAATTCTTCAGGTTCAGATGAGGACCTCCCAAACAGGGAAAATCTCTGTGTAAGGCCACTTTCCTGGCAGAGCATTGAAGTTAATGGTTTAATGGCCCAGTTGGACCACAAAGTTGCATGGTGTCAAAGCCAATGAAGTGAAAATAATGGTAATAGAGTACACAGTGAGACCAGCATCAAACCAAGGAGCACCAGATGATGCTCCTGAGTTTGCTCTGGCACCCACCACTTACAATAGAAAAAGGAACTTGATCATGAGCGTAACACAGATAATTTTTTGAAGAACATTCAGAAAAGAAGAAGACATTTAAGATAAAATTTACAAAAAAATAATAACACTCAAGTTGAAGTTGGCATGCATCATGATTCAGTTCCTTTTCAGTTAAGTTCCTAGAACCATATTTACTCAGTAGACAATTGCACAATTTTTTGAGTTTTGATGAAGACCTACAATGTAGTAAGTGAATGTCCTTTGACACCCATGGGAAGGAGCCACGTTAAAACTAGATAAATTACCAAATCTCAAAGTGATTTGCCACAATCCAATGAAGATCTTGCCTGTGTTGCAGACACTCTAAACCTTCTGTATAGAGCATGCCGTCTGAGAATTAGTGCACAGTATCATGTTTGAATCCCACAGGGTCACAAAGACATGCATGTATGTCAGCGTTTTGTGATTGGCTAGGTTCTTACGCTGTTTGTGATTAGTCCGATTTGAAATAAAGTGTTGACACAAAGTCACATAATCTTAATGACCTTTGTATGGTATGGTGGAGCCACAAACTTTCCCTTACCAGACAAATGTCTGCAAAATTTGCCATCTTTGCAGAGCTGTCCTTGTTAGTTTGCACCGAATCACTCTGTAACTTGGCAACTTTACTGAATTTTAAAAACCTTCCATCTAGTAGCCTGTAAATGCAGCTGTATTTTCAGTCCTCGTGTCCATTCACCCAACATATGTAATTGGAGATACATCTGCATCCACTTTCTGCAGTGGTGACAGATCCTAGGGCTACCCTAAGCACTGCCTTAAAAAGTGCCACCCCGAGGACTAAATCTAGCCAATACACCCCATAGTAGAGTAATTACTGGACTCCAAATGCCATCATCCTATTTTGTTCTTGGCATATTTTATGAAAAAAGAGTGCAGTTATGTTTTATGCAAAAAAAAAATACCGTGTGTGATAACAGTTTTTTGATAAGCATGGCTTAAATTTTAATCACCTGCATGCCAATAACAATAATAATGATGATGAATTAAAGAAGTTCTACAGAACTTTCATAGTGTATAGATTGTGTTTAGATAATTTGGATATTTAATCAGTCCAATACTGCAAGCAAAACAGCTGATCATGTGAATCAGAAAAAAATTGCTCAAATTTTTAGCAAATAATTTGATTTTAGTAGAAAAAATAAATGTAATAAATTATTTATGGTCATATAATAATACAAGAATTTCACCAAATCATATTATTTACAGTGATATTATAATAATAATAATAATAATAATAATAATAATAATAATAATAATAATAATAATAATAATACAAGTATTTAACCAAATCAGTGGATAGCAGATTTGCTTTCATATCTTGAAAAGCTTTTGGCTACCTATAGGATGAGAGTAAAACTGGGGTGTCATTTCATGCTAGTGTTAGAAGTTTAGCAGTAAATGAAGCACCTGTAAAATAAAATACATGTACATGCTAAAAAGGTGACAAAATTAACCTTATAAGTGTTTACTGCTGGGTAAAAATATATCAAAGTCGTACCCAAATCATAGAAATGCATAGAGCTTTCGCATAGTAACTCATTTTATTTACAAGAAATATTTTTATATAACTGATTTGGTTAAAAATGAATCATACAGATGTATCTCCCCTTGGGGTAAGTGAATAGCACTAGGTACACTATATCATATTATTCACTGCCTATTTTGGGTAGTGGGTAATATTTATCAGATGAAAACAAGTTCTTATAAATAATAATTAGAGGAATATCGCTTATCATAATAATTTGAGGCTAATTTTATTTCCTGTGGTTGATGTTCTGTCTATTAGTAAGGATGTCACATCTACATTGGGAGTGATGTGTATGTGTTGTCATTGTACAACCATTTGCCAATAGTATCAATTGAATCCAGAAAGAGTATATTTGAAGTACACCACTCAAATGGAGTTACGTTTTATCTGTACCAACCTTAGATAATTATGAACCAGCTAGTGTTGACTTGCACTTTCAAACCCAATATACATTCTTATACACTTATGAATTTCGATAGTTTCACAGTGTATGTGCTTTTTATTTAAAGGCATATATTTTGTGGTACATGCAGTGCCCTGCAGAGGCCAATGGAACTTTCTTTTAATTTATCTTCCTTTTTATTGTACAGTGTATATTAAAGATAATAAAGTTATTTTATTCTTGAAATTTTGTTTGGTGTCTAAATTGTTTGTCAGTCATTTATGGTACCAAATAAAATAAGAAACATGTGGATAATGATGTTTTGATCAAATTTGCTATCTTGAGCGAAAGTGTAAAAAAGTGATATTTTAATCAACTTTGTTTACCTTACTTAAAGTATGGAAAACTGCTATCATGGCAATATTTGCCATCCTGAGCAAAGATACAGAAGAACAAGTATTTGATCAACTTTGCTACAATGGGGAAAAGTATGGGAAACTACTGTTTTAATAATATCTGCCATCCTGAGCAAAATTGAGAATAAAGTGGTATTTGGCCAAATTTGCTACCCTGAGCAAAACAGTGGCAAACGCCTATTTTGATCATATTTGCCACACTGAGCAAAGATACGGAAGAAGTGATAATTTGACCTCATTTACTACACTGGGCGATACACAAATAAGGTGAATTTTTGCTCAGATTTACTATCCTGGGCAAAACTGTTGAAAAATGAGTTTTGGTCACTTTTGCTACATTGAGCAAAAATGTGGCAAATTACTACTTTGACCGAATTTGCTATAGAGAGCAAAAGCATTCAAAAATTCATCTTCGATCGCTTTTGCCCATTTGGGCAAAAACCTGACAAATGTCAGTTTTGCTATCAAGTTTGACACCCCTGTAAATGCCTTGATAAAGTAAAGGTTATCCTTGTTTTTACACACGGGGCAAATTTGAGGCAAATTCGGCATTTACCACCTTTGCCACTAATGCAAAATTATGGCAAAGTTGGTCCTATGTCATGTGGCAAAATTGAGCAAATTAAGCAAATGTGGCATTTGCAGATGATTTGCTCCAAGTTTGCTATAGAGGTAAATCCGTTTTTTCGTCCAGTGATAATTCTGTGGAATAATAAAAATATAACCATAGCAGAGAAGTCTATATACTGGAAAGACTGGCACGCTGCAGGTATAGAAAGAATCTGTGACTTATTGAATGAAATTGTAAACTTCTAAGCTATGAAGACTTCTGCAGGAAAACCGGCCTTAGGCCGCCTTTTACTAATTTCTACGGTCTTATTACGGCGATTCCAGACAAATGGAAACGTGCAGATCTCTGGCTGGACTCTAATTTCAGTGAGCAGAAGTTGAAAGTATTCGCAAACGGTTAATAGAAAGGAAATTCCAGGAACCTTTGGCTAGTTCAAGGCTATGCAGACTAGGTCTTGATTCTAACAAGCTTAAAGCAATTTACACTTTGCCATTTCGCTTAACCAAGGATATTAAATTATGTATGTTCCAGTACAAAATAATCCACAATATTTTACCGTGGCAGCAAATTATATAAGATGAAGATTTCAAACTCCCTGCTTTGCGTTCATTGTAACTCTTTAGAAACACTTCCCCATATGCTAGTCAATTGTACCGAAATTAACAGTTTATGGGCAAAAATAATTTCCTGGTGGAATCATCAAAGCGGAGACCTTGTAGATGAATTAAGCATACTTTATGGTTACTATCCAGAAGACGACAGAACTCTAATTTTCAATTATTTTATTTTACTGGGAAAGAGACACATTTTTGTTCAGAGATTCGAACAGAAGACCCCTAACATCGACCTGTTTTTTGATTTTGTTAAAGGCAAGCTAATTGTACATAGATGTATATTCAAATCCAAAGGGCTAATTAACAAGTTTCACTCTCTATGCAAACCTCTCCTGTGCTTACTACAAGGTTTAATTATATAATCACCGCCGTGGCTCTTTTGTGTAAAGTAGTATAATTTATTTATTTATTTATTCAATGTTTTGTTTTGTAATACTGTGTAATGTTTGCAATAAAGTGTTGAAGAAAAAAAAAAAAGTAA
This sequence comes from Porites lutea, assembly GCF_958299795.1. Classification (NCBI taxonomy): domain Eukaryota; kingdom Metazoa; phylum Cnidaria; class Anthozoa; order Scleractinia; family Poritidae; genus Porites; species Porites lutea. Next base: position 10,170,050 of record NC_133210.1, read on the forward strand.
ATGGCAGAGAAAATACTTTCAGATTATTAAAGTGGTCTGCTGTCTCACCTTTTGCGGTGGAAGAAGTTGGGGTGCAGGTTCAAATCCCGGCGAGGCGACCTGCAGTTTTTTTTTTTTTCGTTTTTTTTTTTCTTTCAGACCGAATACTACCTATATTGACACTCTTAAGAGGGATACTGGGGCATTCGAAGCAAGTGAGATTGCTGCACTGATGGCTGATAAGAGGCTGTGGAAAGATCTAGTGGTTGCCCGCCTTCGGGCGACCAAGTGAGTGAGTGAGTGAGTGTTTGTTTCCCTTTATTTCCACTCCTGGCCCTTTTTAGTTTCACGAGATTTTTGCAATAACGTATTTCTAGTAAACTAGTTTCACACACTCGCATAAATCTGAAAAACACATTCAACTAACACACCTAAGAACTTTTAAGGAGAATTGAAGTGAAAAGTTGTTTATTTTATAATTTGTCACTATTAGTTGAGTAAATATTTGGTAGCTCTTATTGTTAAGTTTGGTGAAATATAGCAGCCAATTTAAGTTTCTTTCCTTTTTTGTGACTTATTTATGGCTCAAGTGTTAGCATTAAAAGTTTACAAAAAATATTCACCTTGATTTGATTTGTGGCCAACTGTGGGTGTGGATAAGGCTGCAGAAAATATTTATTCACAAAAAGTGGAATGTTCAAGAACTGTTAGGCATTTAAATCTTAAAGCCCACAAATAACAATGGTTGATTCATCAGGAATGCACTCAAGCTTACAGTTTGACGCCAAGCTGAGGTTAAATGAGCATAAAAACAAACAACAAAGATGAAACCATTTAAAACATGGACTTCAAATGGCCAGACAGAGAATGAAAGTGGCTGGTAATGACTGCACTTTGCCGTATAAACAAATCTACTTAATTTTTGGAGGTGTTGTGAAGGAATGATTAGCGAGTCCTGACTCGACACTTCTTTTTTGAGTTAGCTTGTTCCAGGCGTTCAATAGATAATCGGGTGAAAGCATTTGCATTTCAAAGAAGCTTTTTGCTTTATTCTTCTGCAGGCGTCTTAATTGATCAGTGAGCTGGAAAAAATATTAACTACTGAAACGTTCCAGTTCAATGGCTTGTGGAAGTGTTAAGTCTTCCGCTCTCTGGGTTAAATAAGTTTTGCTTTTCTGAAAACAAATAAAATTGGAAGTAGGAAACCAAAATTCAAACTATAAAGGTCTTTCTTCTCAAATTGCGAAAAAAGTTAACAGGTAAAATATTGAACTTCCTACGTGGTATTCGCAAGGTTGGGGTTAAACCTCTGCAAATTTTGGTTAACCTTGCAGTCCGTACGAGCATTTAAGGTACTTTAGGGCGGCTCCAGGCTTTTAACACGTACATTCTCGAAAAATCTAGAAACCAACACCCTTCGGAAAGTGCAAAACAATATTTTTACGCTTCAATACACAGCGGCCGAGATAACTGCAGTAAAGTTTTCAACCTTAAATTTGACAAGTTCTTATCCGACACTTTGACAATGGCATCCATGGGATAGCAAGAAGCAAAAACTGTTTTAGGGGCAAACACGTGGATTTAAGCTTACATTTTGGAAAAAGAGCTCATCCATTATAGGTGAGAAACCGATCATGAATGAATCTACTACTGGCTAAGCTTACAAATTTGACAAGACGCAGAAAATGAGGCCATATTCATATAAACTTTAGCCTGTAAACAGGCTCTTTGTTTGGGGAAAGGGTGAAAAATCGCGAGGAGAGAGAAGAGAAAGGGTGAGAGCCTGTAGAAAAACATTTGGGACGGTCGTTCCACGGCACCCTCTGTGCATCAGATCCTGATGCAAGCTCCCATTGGCGAGAACACTGACTGTCTACAAGTTTGATTTAAAACGCTTTTTTGGTCGGCACGTAGCACGCGATTTGATTTAAATAATCGCTTGTAAATAGGTCTTCTGATCTTTAAATAAAGCGTCAGTCTGGCGCTTGACTGATGAGGTTTTTCCGCCGCAATGAATGTTCTTGCATTAGGCGGCAAATCACGCCGACCAGAAACAATAACCGCAGAAAATCAACATGCATGTCACGACCTCTCAAATAAGAGGCAAAAATCACATTTTCTCATTTAAAACTAAACCCTCCAGAACAGAAAAAACTCATTGGAAAAAGCAGCATTTGGGCACCAGGTAAAAGTTGCGTGTTGCCTACCGACCCCTTTTTTACACGCGAAATTGATTACATTCCAATGTATCCACGTGACAGATAACGATCTTGCTGACAGATGGTAGGCAAGTACAAGACAAGCTTAAGAAGGCGGAATAGCGGCCTCAAATATGTTTGTCTACACGTTCTCACCCTTTTCCTTCCCCCTTCTCGCGATTTTTCCACCCCATCCCAAAACAGAGAGCCTGTTCACAGGCTATTTCATTATTGACCCCCTGGCAAACAGCAATCCAAGTAAAGCTAGTTTCGTACACAATGAAATTCGGTCTAAATAGTCTTTATAGTGTCGCCATTTTATAGGAAAGTTCACTGTTCACAAAGCCTCATGTGCCGCGTTATAGGTGGTTTTCATGCAATCTCGGGAGACACAAATAACAATGGTGAAATGGACAAATGCTGGTGGACAAACAAAGCGAGCTAATGAGCGATCTTTTGTTTACCGTCCATCAGCATGGCGGCGATGACGTAACGTGAAAACCACCTATTATGCTTTTATCAGATATCACGTTAAAACCGAGATTTTTCCTAAGAATAACTTCGCATTCATATTTATATTATGTCGCTAAAGTTGCCTTTGATTACTGGATGGTCCAAAGAACTTCTTTAACGAAACCCTGAGGCGCGAAAGTGCTAGACAAGGTACACAAGTCGTTCACTTTATGCTTGTTTGATCAATCGTGAAACCATAAATCTAAAAACAAGCTATATTATAAGTAATTACGAGAGAAATAAATTGCAAATCATTGATTGTTTGCGGAGGTTTGTTTTGGCTTCTTTTCAAGATCGGAAGTTTTTCTTTTGTATTTAATTATAAGTTGACCTGTTCCAGGCGTCGTTCAGATACTAGTGAGGACAATATCTGAACGCCTGGAACACTGATTATGACCAAAGTAGGGAATAAATCTTTTTATTTTAAATACAGAATAAATAATAATGTAATGCTTAAGGAAATATTTCATGACAGTTTTGAAAATTTCGAAATTACAAGGATTTGAATGGAAAACCATGCAAGCGTGACTCATGGATGGCAGAAGTTGTGTATCTCACTGACAAATGCTTCCAACTTTCGGCGGCCGTTGCAATCGCTACTTTTGAGGTATACGGCTGAAACTTCTCAGGTTACCTAATTTTAATATGCACTTTCAGCTTGGGCTAACAAAATTTTTCAAAAGTGAATTGTTTTGGTGTTTACCGAAAGTTGATCACGTGATCAAGTCATGCAAAGAGCTTATAAGTCCGGAGACACTCTTTGTCTATCTTAGCAAATTTAAAGTATCTATTATATTAAATTGCGTCAATTAAACCAGTGAGAAAAAGCATATGCTCGAAAGCATAGGAAGTCGGTTCAGAAGTGTTTGATAAGACATGAAAAATACTGGATTTTTTTTCAGCAAACTACAGTTCCACCAAAATAAAACTAGTTAAGGCAAAAACGCTCTCAGTGGGCTTCAAGAATGAATCAATTGTATTTTTTAAAATTACCAATTTCAGTTCAACCAGTGTAGTAAAAAGTTGGGGAAAGCTTAAGATACAAGGATAGCTTAAAACTATTTTTAATTAAATTCCAACGTGAAAGCAGTCGCTAAAAGACTATGCTCGACGGGCATAGGAAATGCATGCATGACTGCACCTACGTGCGTAGTTAGCCTGTGAACAGGCTCTCTGTTTGGAGAAAGGGTGAAAAAATCGCGAGGAGAGAGAATGGAAAGGGTGCATTTGGGACGGTCGTTCCAGGGCACTCGCTGTGCATCAGATCCTGATGCATGCTCCCATTGGCGAGAGCACTGACTGTTGGCAGGTTTGATTTACATCGGTTTTTTGGTCTGCACGTAGCACGCGATTTGATTTAAATAATCGCTTGTAAACAGGTCTTCTGATCTTTAACATAGCGTCTTCTGGCGCTTGACTGATGAGCTTTTTCAGCCGCAATGAATGTTCTTGCATCAGAGGGCAAATCACGCCGACCAGAAACAATAACCGCAGAAAATCAACATGCATGTCACGACCTCTCAAATAAGAGGCAAAAATCACAGTTTCTCATTTAAAACTAAACCCTCCAGAACAGAAAAAACTCATTGGAAAAAGCAGCATTTTGGCACCAGATTACTGGATGGTCCAAAGAACTTCTTTAATGAAACCCTGAGGCGCAGAAGTGCTAGACAAGGTGTACAAGTCGTTCACTTTATGCTTGTTTGATCAATCGTGAAACCATAAAACTAAAAACAAGCTATATTATAAGTAATTACGTGAGAAATAAATTGCAAATCATTGATCGTTTGCGGAGGTTTGTTTTGGCTTCTTTTCAAGATCGGAAGTTTTTCTTTTGTAATTAAGTTAGCCTGTTCCAAGCGTCGTTCAGATACTAGTGAGGACACTATCTGAACGCCTGGAAAACTGCTTATGACCAAAGTAGGGAATAGATGTTTTTATTTCAAATACATAATAAACAAATAAATAAATAAATAAGACAAATTCGCCCAATTTGATTTCTGCTAAGTATTGTAGACAGGGGCACCCAACGAGGATATAGTTCAAAACCACTTAACATAGCATTGTTGAATGTATTTTAGTATTCAAACGGTAGATATAGGCATATTTTTATCCCCTAAAAACTTTTCATCTGTTCGGATTTCCTAGCTGAAAGTCTAGTGATCCGAAAATAATAGGGATAAAAACTTACCTTCTCGAAAATTTCAGCCAGGAAAAGGCTCCCGAAAATTCTAGGTGGCCTTTTTTAGGGTCAAAATCCGTTAAAAATGGGTAATTATACCATTTTGTAGATGTTCGAAAATCCTAGGAGAGGTAGGCAAGCAAGAAATTTTACAACAAATGCTCCGAAAATTCTAGATCTCAAATCGTCTTTTCCCGAAAATTGCCGTTGGGTGCCCCTGTGTAGACCACAGGACGAGGTAGTCAAATGTAAAATGTTAGAGGCTGTAGACGTTAGTTAACAACGTAATTTACCATTATTCGGCTAAGAATTACTCAATTTTGGTGAGAATTAGTGGATTCCATGCAGTAAAAACGGATTAAGAAGCGTCAAGGAGACATAGTAAAGTCCGTTTGGTCACATAGGTATCCCGCACGGGTAGGGTAGACGCGAACTTTGTTTGGGAATTCGGTAATCGTCTCCATCACACCAAGGAGACATATCGACTGAACCGCCATCACAACAAAACTCGTGGAAACTTGCAAACACTTTAATAAAGTAGTTCGAAACAATAACAATGACCGCGGCAATAATTGACAGGAAAGGGATCTATAAAGTTCCTTCAAAATAAGCGTCTTGCTTGCAATTGTGTATTAAATTCCCTTTACCTGAAAAACGTAAAACGAGACAAGCAAAGTAGTCGGCTTTCCTGCAGTGAAGCGAAAAGATCGTCCTGAACTTACGCGAAAGCGTTTGTTTTTTATTTTTCAGCGCCTTTAATACATTTCCCACAGAGTGCTGGGCCCGGGTGTCCGAGTTGATAATTTCAAGTACGGCCGATAAAATAAATGCGAAAGCACAGGAAGTCAGTCGACAAGTGCCTCAAGACATGAAAAATATTGGATTTTTGTATCATTAACAACAGTTCCACCAAAATAGAACTATAGTAATACAAGGTAGCTGGGTAGCGGGGTAGCTGGGAAGCTGCTCTAGTCATGTTTTGAGAGTGGAGTGCAAGGCCTGGTTTGAAATTGGGGATATAATTTTGGATCAGACATGATATAGGACGGGGAAAATCACGTAGACATATAAAGAATGGTTAAAAACTATTTTTAATAAAGTGTTAACTTCTCCAAAGTAAAAGCAGTCGCGAAAAGACTATGCTAGACGGCATAGAATGCCAGGCTGTAGGTTATAGCATAGAAACACAGGTTTGTTTTCTAAAACTCAAGAAGAATATATTTAGCTTCATTAATGTAATTCAGTAGCAAAGTAAAAACAATGGGTACAAGGTTATGCTAGTAAGCATGTGAAGTGGATGACGGCAGGTATTTTGTTTTCCTTAAAAAGTCCTGAAATAGCCTTTGTCTATCTTAAAATCTATTATATTAAAATGCGCCAAATATAAACCAGTAAGGAAAAGCATATGCTCTAAAGCATAGGAAGTCAGTCGACAAGTGCCTCAAGACATGAATAATATTGCATTTTTTTGTACCATTAACAACAGTTCCATCAAAATAGAACTGTCTAGTAATACCTCCAAAAAAACGCTCTTGATTGCTTCAAGAATGAATATTGTATTTAAATTACAATTTTCAGTGCTATACCAGAGTAGTAAAAAGATGGGCCAAAGTTTAAAAACTATTTTCAATTAAATTCGCCAAGCAGAAAGCAGTCGCTAACTGAGACTATACTCAACGGGCACAGGAAATTTCTGCATGACTGCAGATCACAGCATAACAACTCAGGTTTGTTTTCTAAAAATCAAGAAAACTATTTTTAGCGTTATTAATATAACTCAGTAGCAAAGTAAGAACAATAGGTACAAGCTTATGCTAGTAAGCATAGGAAGTGGTTGACGGCAGGTATTTTGTTTTCCTTAAAAACTCAAAACTATAATTTTTTACACGGGTCAATTGCACAAGGATAAAACCAGTTAGTAAAGAGATATTGGTCCAAAGCATAGTTTGTTAGTTAGTCTAATATTAGGTTTTAATAGTGAAACAGAGACGTTGAAGATCGAAGACTGCAAGAATGACCTCCTCAGGATTCTAATGAACCGTAAATCAAACATTGCGGTATTTAAATAATTAATTAAAGGTCATACGGACAGCTAAATTTTCTAATTTTGAGTGTTTTTGAAAATTGAGTGTGCGTGATGTTTGCGCCAACTTTCCGCTATAAAAGGAGCTACACTTTTGCTGCCAAATCAGTCGGACCATACTTTGGCTTCTTGCTACAACCACCGTAAAGTAGTAATCCGAGGGACTGAAGTCTATTGTACTCAAAGTCACTGCAGTTAGAAAAGGTAAGCAAAGCTGGAATTATCTACACAAACATTAAAAACCATTACTTTACGTAAAAAGAGATTTGTCTCTTACGTTTCTGATAAACTTTTTTCTTAACTCTATTCAGATTTTGTTATTATTTAGTTAGTTTAGTCTATACTTTTAAAATGCTTTTACTGAAGATTGAAAATTAAACCACCTCATATCTTAAATGATTACTGAACCTTTTTATCGATTTTTACAACCCCATCGGACAATTGCACTGAAAAGTTTATTTCTATGATAAACTATATGTTTTATTTTTCACGTTAATAAGTAAAAAAAGATGTAGCACCGTTCTGTTTGAGTGTGCTTGTCAGCTTCTTCATCTTTTTAGTTCTCCTTAGATTCAGAAAAAACCGATTCAGTGTGTACAAACGGAGCCAAAGGTTCTCGGATTTCGGGAATTTCATTTTTAATGGAAAACGTGCCATTATTGGCGGAACCCTCAGGAATGAAACCTACTGAATCATATATGCGCTGCTATGAAATTCAATTTTAAGGCCAGCGTTAACAATGTGATTATTATGCGAAACATAACTTGAGAGACCATGTGAAGGCCCTCAAGTGTCAAGCGTTTCTTAATTACGACGAACAGAAAGCGGACTAAACGTTTTAGTTTTGTTTATATTATTACAGGTTTAAAGACGATCTTCATAATGGAATACATCAAGCCTATCTTCCTTCTGTTGTTCGTTTTGGGGATTGTTGCTTCTGTATCGTCTCGACATGCCGCGAAACATTATCCTGTAGAGGACGCTGGAAACCAGGATGAATCTTCTTTAGTCAAAAAGGTAAAAATAAAAAAAAAATAACACTCATATATTTGCTATTAAACAATTAAACCTAGCACAATCAGTTTAAATACACTTACCTGATATTAAAGTGCAGGGAATGAATTGACTGTGAAATAATGGGAATAACTAAGTTATTACTATTATTGGACTGAGAGTTTAATTGCCGGCGGTGTACAACTGGGGAAGCATTTGAAATCCTGCCGAATATAGGCAATTAGTTTGTAATCCTTAACGGCGTCTTTGTCCTGCCTTAGGACTCCCTATAATGTGGAATCTTATACGCAGTAGCTCGGATTCTAACGAAAATGCGTAGTTTTGTGAAAAATTGTCTGTTTATAATCGTCGACGCGTTTCCCAATTTAAAAATTTTATGACGACAAATGACATTCTAGTGTAGAAGGGCTCTGTCTTGTCAGGAATCGTAAATAATAAAAGCATAAAAATTACTCTCATATAGCATTATTGGGGGAACCTTGCTCGGTCGGTCGGGCTAGTCTGTTGGCCGATTCTCACTATAAACTTATAAAAATGAGGCTCTCACCTGTTATCAGGCCCAGTTCTCGCAGCTAGCTCTCACACATTCTCTCTTACATTTCGCTTTGCCCCCCGGAATTATATTAACCAAGCGAAAAGAAAATAGAGCTGATCTCAGGTTAATGAGGCTACTTTGAGTCACTCGTGTATGCAAAACCTTTTTGTTCGTGGGATTTTTATTTAAAGAAAAATGTTATATCTACAACGAGGGACAAAAGTGTTGACACACTTCCATAAAATGGCCCCTTTTTGCATAGTGGATATACTTATCCCCTTCCCCTGTCTACCCCAACCCCTTCCCCCCAAAATCAATGTTGAATTTTGGACCCTCAAGTCTTTTTTTAACTTCAGACAACATTGATTTGGGGGGTGAGGGGATTTACGGCGTTTAAAAGGAATGAAATAATAAATGAACTAAATGTTTGTCAAAAGCACCTGTTTTAAACTAGTGTGTCAACTACTTTTGTCCCTGATTGTAGTTCCGCATAGTGTGTTGTTGGCAGTTACATTTTGCTATCACTTGTTTTCTTTGGGCAGTCTTTTTGAAAAAAGTGAGAAAATGTTGGTTTCGCCTTGGGTATGATTTAACAACACATACCCCTATAGAGGGGAGTGTTTGCACCCAACAAATCAAAGAAGTTAACACGGCCATCCCTTCCTCCATTTCTAATTTTTTTATACCGGTATGTTTATTTATTTACTTGTATGTTTAATTATTTGCTTTTAGTCCTAGTATAGTTAATTAAAAGTGTCTTAGGAAAATACTCATTAAAGATTTTTAAAGAATAATTCATTAGATGAACTTAAAGCCATTGTCTCTAGTATTTAGGATACTTTGTTATATTGTATTTTTACATTTTATTCGTATTCATTTTATTAGGCCATGTTATTGCGTGTTGATTTATGTATGTATATGTGTACATCTAACCGATTTTTTGAAAACCAGCCTAAGAAAAGTTTCTCAAGCCTGATAAGCTCCAAAATCACAGTAACAAAGGAAAAGGAAAGAAGAAAAACAAAGAGCTAGGAGAAGGAAAGGGGGAGAAGAGAAAAAAGCAGTGGCTGCGCTCGTTAGTTTTTGTAATGGCTACTTTGGAGATTTCACGTTTTCAAAAATCCGGTTAGACATACATGTTTACCAATTTACTTAATTTTTTATTTAAATTTTGCTTTTGAAACTCCTAGTATAGTTAATGAAATTAAACTGTATTAGGAGTAAACTCATTAAAGACTTATATTTTCATTTCTGCACTCTAAATGTACGTGTAGTATAAAATCCCACATAAGAAACGTTTGGAAAAAATCTCAGTGCAAGTGCATGGCAGTGGAGTGGAATGACGTAGATGATAAACATACTTTTCTTTGTAGACGCTGAAGGGACAGGGCTCGTCCCTGACTTCTGCTTTTGACAACGGCGAGGAAAAAAACAAACGAAAAGGTAAATGCATCCCCCTGCAGTTTATCTGTTGTCTTCATCTTAGGAAATAGAAAAAGTGTACACACAAACTATTGTATACTGAGGTCTTTACAAGCTATTCATTATGGCATTCAGCGGTGATAAACTTATGAACTTATAAACTTGACGTTTCGTATCCCTGATGCTAGTCAACATACAATTTCACGTCACTTTTGAAGATGAATTGACTAGCATAAGATATACATACAGAGTGTTTCAAAAGTTCGTTTCGATTTTTTCCTCTCTTTAACTTCAATGATTATAAGTGTAATCCAGTGTAATTGGGGGCTGGAACTTTGAATGTTGTCTCGTCAACGATAATCCAGATGGTCTCTAGGGGGGTGATATCACGTGAGTTTGCCGGCTGGTCGTCTTTCGTAAAAGTTGCAAATTCTTCTGACACCATGTCTGCATGACCTTTGTTGGTCACATATCTCCATACCGTTGTGGTCGCCACTTTGATATTATGAAGTTGAAGTTTTTTACGTTTCTGTGTTGTTGAAATTACGTAATGCCATGTACTTATAACTTTTTCAAGAGCATTTCTCACCCAATTTTTTTTTTGAAAAAACGGCCATCCACTCTTTGATTTGTCTTTCGAAGTCTTTACTTTTGACTACTTGTTCACTTATCGTTCAGACTTCTTCAACAGTTTAGCAATTTTTTTTGACTGAATGGCCAGAAGACCGAAAAAATAGATGCCTGAGCAAACAGTGTAGGCCTTCATTTTCGTGAAAGAGAAGAGAAAATAAATGAAAAAAGCAAAAATACCAAAAAAGAAAACCTACAAAATGAGAAGGAAAACCATGGCGGGAAAAAACTCGCGTACGTGCACATTTTGGCAGAACTTCAAAAATATTATAATTTCTTCAAATTTTAGTTTGAAGTTGCTTTGAACGGTTATTTAGATAAATTTCTTACCTGAATCAGTTTACATTTGCTTGAAGAAGCATTAAATGCTTTGCGCAAAATACAATTTACGATTGGAACGAACTTTTGAAACATCCTATATATATATATATATACATATCTGAAATGATTTGTGGATTTCTTCAAACGTTTACTAATCTCTTATATGCTTCCCTGGATCTGCACCACTTCTGGTAAGGTTTGAAAAATATCTTGATTTCGGTTGTTACAAACTGTGCAAAGGTTTGATTATGATGAGACTAACTAGTTTATTTAATTTACAACTTACAGTTAGTGTGCTGAGAGGTCTTGTGGAACGCAAAGTCATCATTACCATTGACAACGAAAGTGGTTTTGAGTGGAAGTACCCCTCTACCTATTTCTTTTTGGGCGTTGCGGATGAGAAATTGCCTTCTTCTGTTCCTGAAGGTAAAAGTGAATTTTGCAAATGTAGAGGCGCTTTGGTAAAGTAGTAATCCCGCATGAACTTTGGTATTGGTTGTTGTAATACACTACGTAACACAATATGCCCAAAATGATCATTTCTCTTTGATAGGCATACATCAAACGTTTTTCTGATAAAATTCTTGCTCAAATACTCCTGCACCTTTTCAGGTCAAATAAATGCTTGTGTTGTTACATTTCCCAAGAGATATCCCCGTTTATTAGAATTGAAGTCTCTTGAAAAGAGCTGAGATTTTATGTTATATCTACTGTAAGGAAATCAAAACGCAGACGAAAAAAAGTTACTCAGTTTAGCGCGCAATTTTCTATTGTCTATTTATTTACTTATGTACTCTTTATTTAATTTTCGTAGAGGTTTCCGAATACTTCTATTCATAATAACTGTAGCATTCCTTTTTACCAACTTGACATAATGGTACAAAGTTGAAAGCTCTTGAATATGTTTTCTACACTCACACGTTGTGTCGACTGTTTTTGAAATGTTTAACATCTATTCTAATGCTACGAAATTTCAAACATGAGTATTGAAGCATCGGTAACTAAGTGTGTATGTGTCTGAAGTACGAGGAGGAAAACAAACATAAACATAATCGTTAAATGGACTTACGGAAGATGTGAACGAATATCTTCCTTGGGGTTATATTTCCTTTAAAGTTTAAAGTTTTCTGTAAGGGAACGGTCTGCTTGTCAAAAGAGACATTCTCACTCGTTTTTGCCTAAAGTGAAACGTTTTTTTTTTTTCCCAGGAGAAAAAGTGCAATTTAAACCTCGTAAGAAGGATCTATACCTTTACGGAACCGCTGGAGTCCTGACCTACTACATTAAAAGCAAGGGTAAAACACTTGCTGTGATGTGGTCTGATCCTTATTATGATTTTGCTTACGGTTTTTGGTGGAATGTGAAGCTGTACGATGGAAAGAAAACGGCCGACAAGAAGATGTACAAGGAACTGAACAGTAAAAAAGAAAGCCGCTTCGAGGCAGGTGATAATTACGATAGAGAGCTCGGTTCTGATCTATCAGCTAGCGGCTATATGTCCAACTCTGGTATAGCTACGTTGGACATTGAGGTTTACCCTACTGAAACCAGTTTGCTTGTGTAACTAGCTCGCATAACCGGTTTTAAGGATCACCTAACAGGCTGTATTGCGTAGTAAGCCAGTGATGGGCTGATGTTCAGCACGATAATCGTTCGCTACATAAATGATTTCTAGTTGATAGTCCGTGGGTTAAGTATAAACAAGTGTGCTCGTAGGTAGAAAATGAGAGTTATCGTTAATTGCTCTGTTTATTAACAATTTTGAAGCTGAGGCTAACGTTACTTTTTCCGCATTTTGAGCCTAAAACGTTGTTAACTGAGATGCTTCCAAGTTAGTTTGAAACAGCTGAGGAGAAAAGCTGCACGATTAATCGCCGTTTTGGATCATGGCGTTTTGTGTACTTTTGTTTTCAACAGTTCTAAATCAAAGACATTCAGACACAAACAGGGATGTCTTACAACGAACTACAGGTTAAGAAAGCCACCGATTGTTTATGTTCAAATAGGGGTTAATAGGACTGTATCGACCAAACTTTTACGTTTTATTTTACCCGTTTTCATACTGCTGCAGTTAAATGGTAAAGAGAGATGTTTTCCAGTGACTTTCAGTTCAGGTGGCTGTTTTAGAAATTTTGTTAGATCTCATCCTCGTAAAAAGCTTTTTGAAAAAAAAAAGGTTTAGCCGAACGCTTTCATGGACGGAACAACAACGCTAAGTCAGTTGTAAATGAACACTGCACAGCGACGTACCACTGTTTGATTTAGTTTTCATGAATGTACTTTTATTATTCGTCATTACATATCTTTTGCCTTAAAGCTTGGGTTTGTCAGATGAAGAGTTGAATTAACAAATAAACGTGTGGGAGAAAAGAAACTGTTTTCATTGTTTTTTCTCAAGCAAACTTACTTTAAGTAGTTCAACAAGCCAGTCAGGGAAGTCCTTTAAAAACGCCGATGGCTCCCTCCTTTAGCTCCCATCTCCTGGTCTGCAGGAAATTTAAACTCCCACAAAAAGGTTTCTACAACACGGAGATAAATAACAAAACTATCACGAGTAGAATGGCTTGGTAGTCAGGAATTAACCGAAAACATTCTTTGAATTAAGTGCAGGCTAATTCATATGCACAGGCTAGTTTATAAGTACACGCATTTATGTCTCCCTTACCTTGGCCCATGAAAATTATGAGTCACATTCAACCCTGATTTCTTTCAACCCTCAAGGGTTTCCTTTTTTGCTTTCCATCGATAGGCTTATTACCACTTTGAACTCAAAGCTTCTTAAATCAGTGTTTTAGTCTGATGTTTTATTGCAGCGACTTAAAGTGCCCATCACCTAAAATTTTATATTTTTTTATATGAAACTATACCTTATTAAAATAACTTCTGCGAAAAAATTTTGCCATTTCAACAAAACGCGATTTTTTAACCAATTTTTGAAGTCCACATTTTTGCCGTACACCCGCGCCACTGATCACGCAATCTAGTAGACTCATATATGACGTCATGAGACGTAAATTAAGGAACTCGCATTACCTTTCCTTCACCGGCTGTACACAAAAAAGATCAATTACAAGTAAGGATTGAATCACAATGTCTCCGCAAAAAGAAAATTTTTCTGAAACAGAAAAACCTACCAGAACTTTTAATGTTTTCCTGTGGATAAAATCAAGTGTTCCTTAAAGTACGTCATACCCCGAAAGAAGACTAAGACGAATGGTGTGCCAAAATGGCGGCAAATTTGAACGTTTTTAAAAAATTCCAAAAAAATCGTCTTTGGTTCAAATCGCAAAATTTTTTCGCAGAAGTTATTTTAATAAGGTGTAGTTTCAGATAAGAAAATAAAAAATTTTAGATGATAGGCACTTTAATATATGTCGAGACACTAAAGGGAAAATATTTTGCTTATGAAGTTAAGGATTGCTCACTTGGAGCTGTTACGGTTTCTTGTTTAAAGCAGAGCGCATAGAATTCTCAGGCCATAGAATTTTAATTCCACTGATTTTAAAAACGTATTTGGGAAAAACGCTGTTTTTAGCTCTTTTACAAGGACAACTAGTTTAAAATGTGTGTTAAGGAAGCTTCCCTTTACATGTTATGAATTGCGCAATACTGAAATAGTTTTCATCTCAAACAAACGTGGAAAAACAAAAACCACCACAATATTGGGGAAAAAGGTTGTCGCGTTCCCCAACCCTGATGTGTTGACAGTCAAGCAAACGCCGTTTCAACCAGGTAACACGATTCTAATTCGTAGCACACAGTGGAAAAAAAAAGTAAATCTATGGAAAAACGAAGCGAAACAAGAACTTACACTGTACATGTCCCACTCCAGGGTAATCTAAGATTGTATCTGTACCCGTGGACTACAGAAAGAATATCCGACTACTCCGAACTGAACACTACTAAACTCCAAGAATAATTTCCGGGGCCTAGCCTAAGGCTGGCACCGGTCATAAAATGCAACGCTTTTCTGTCTTTTCAAAGTTACATTGTTAGGGATATATCGCTGACTGAGATATATCGCTGGCTCGTTACTTTTGGGAGGGTTCGCTGAGATATATCGCTGGTTCATTGACATCTTATCCACCATTTTGAAAAGCACGAGGTATGGAGGAGAGTCAAGAGAAAGATTATAGCTTTTTGGGAACGACACGTTCCCCAACCTTTACGATGTACTAGTTTATGAGCGAAAACTTGAGAGTGAATATTTGGAGAGACAAATTTACGAGCGATCGCTTAAGAGTGAACCTTCCATCGTGAAATTTATCGAGAATCAATGCGAACACTTATCAAAGCTAACATTATATCATCTTAAAAAACGTGCTACAAGGTGATGTAGAAGTGCTCGTGAACCGAGGAGAATTCCACTGCTATTTCTAAGAGGTCTGGCCCCGGTAAAATTCACGAAGTGATTCTTGTTGTACATGAAAATATGTCGCGTGAAACCTGATCACATGAAGTTGAATAAAAGACTAATTGCTTGTTAAAATGGTCTTAAACTTCTCCAAACCAAAGTCTTTCCTTGGAGACTCTAGGAAATCATGTGCTATTGTTTTACGTAGTCATACACTGCGTATTCCAACGACCACCACATATCGTATAATCAATCGCTTGATGTTTATTGATACTAACATTTGTAGCAACTGAAGCAATTATATTTAATTATTCGATCTGAAACAGGGCAATACAATTCGTCGTTACGCAACTTATAATCTCTAGAACAATGATTTCATTGAAAATACCTCAATAAGAAACTCTAATTTCACAATCATGCTTTACTCACTTCTGTGGCGGGTCGTAGCTTAAAACGGGTTAGCCTCAAACTGGTTAGCTTGAATCTCTTGTACTGGTGAGCAATACCGGTTAGCAAAATACTTCTGACTGAAACCCGACAATGTGTAAAAACAGCATAAAATCTAGTAATCTCAAAATGTCAATCAATGTCCTTAATCTTTAACTAAACTATCAATGTTTGTAATCACGAGTTTATTTCCGGTTCTGTTTTCAACACATTGGTCGATGCAAGCCGGATTTTTCCGGATTTGCACTTTGTAATCCAACTAAAAATTTCAAGAGCGTTTTCGCAGACTAGTAACTCAAAACCTAGTCGAGGGGGGTGAATAGGGGTATGCAAATCCGCCGATCCGTGGTATTTTTAGGCCCGATCCGTCGATCCGACTTAATTTTGGTTCGAATCCGAATCCGTGTTACTTGAAAAATTTTTCCTGGTATATAGAAAGTAGCGTTGTAGCATGAAAAAGTGAATTACTTAATATAGTTGTTCTGTAATCGCAACAGATGCGGGACTTCATGTTAAAGAAGTTTTCGTTCAAGTTTCAAAACGTTAAGCGTTAAGGACAGAGCTTGTAATGTTTCTTCCAACAATACAGATTTGACTAATCAATCAGTCTGCAAGCTTGAAAAATGAAAGTATCTGGTATTGCGTAAAAGATTTTTCAATAAATTTGCTTACTGACATCACTTTGGACATGCTTCTAGTCGAGCCACAAAATTCGGAAAAGGCAGAACTCAACTCCATGGTAATTTGCTTACCAGTAAGTATTTTCCATGGTTCATCTTGGAATTCTTGAGACCATAATCTTTTTCACTTGGCAACAGACAGGTAAAAGGCTTAGCCACGGCAAACTGCATTTGTTTTCCGGTGCAAATACAGAGTTTCATTTACTCGTAGTTTGTTTTGTACTCAATGATCGTCAATTTTAGCATTAAATATAAGGAGCAAAATCCAGTTTATCATTTCACCGATCAATTTGTAAATTTGATTTTTTTATAGTTCATGAGTCGCTGTCAATCCTAACATTAAGTGTGAGGGCCCAAAAATCCAGTATAACAGTCCAGCGGATGTGATTACGGAAAATAACTCTCATCGTACGAAATGAATGTGGGAGGCGCTGTGGGCTAATGGTTAGTGCGCTGGACTCTGGATCGCACGGTCCGAGTTCGAGCCCTGGCCGGGGCACTGCGTTGTCTTCTTTGGCAAGACACTTTACTCTCACAGTGCCTCTCTCCACCCAGGTGTATAAATGGGTACCGGCGAAATAATGCTCGGGGTAACACTGCGATGGACTAGCATCCCATCCAGGGGGAAGTAGAAATATTCCAAGCTGCTTAATGCTACGGAAACCAGGATAAGCTCCGGCAGTATGGGCCACTTGGCACGAAGCTTTACCTTTTACGAAATGAGTCTGTTGTTTATTCGAAATTGTCTCCCAAAGCGAGTGAAAACTCCAAACAAGAAAGGTTGATGTCATGTCGGTAAAACAACTAATTTGACGATTTTCAAGAAGATATTTGTCTGTAAAATGGAGCTGCCGTTAGTGGGAAAACCAATTTGTATGAAAACTAAAAGTAAGACTTCTCGCTTCTCAGCAAACCGATGAATCAGTGAAAGATTCCGGCAATTCTACTTTTTTACAAAAAGGTCTACTCTGCTAGTTAAAAAAAAGCAGAAAAACTAAGTTTCTGCATTCATTTTTCGTAGATTAAAATGAAAAATTGTTACCTTTTTTGTCTATGCTTGTCGTTTAGGTTAAAAGTTAAGAAAAGGTACCTTTTTTGAAAAAAAAGTCAGGTATTTTCAGCTTTCGAGTGATTGATATTTTGACGTCAATATTGTCCTCTCTTCATCCATTTCTCACTTTACCAAACGATGTTTTAAAGCACAAAAGAGGTAACTTTTTTTCGGTTTCAAGCGATCTCATGAAAGGCCCAAAAAGGTACCTTTTTTGCAGTTGGAAGCAATGTTCTTAAAAGCGCGAAAAAGGTACCTTTTTGACAGTTGGAAGTGATGTTCTCAAAAGCGGGAAAAAGGTACCTTTTATAGTGTTTTCAAGCCATGGGAAGCCATTTAGAAACCTACTGATTGACAGATGTCAACCGTTTGGTGTCATTTTTATGAATTTTTTGTCTGAATCTACTAATCCACCAGTCAAGAGATAAATATTCCCTGTTTATTGGCCAAGTTTGAAACCAATTGCTGAGCTTGACACTGTAACTGATGTACAGTGTCAGGTTGTAGTTTTAAAATCTATTCCCCTTGCTTGATTCTGGCATGGGTGTGAGCCATATTGATCAGTCTCGGAGTGAAGCTGGAAGCATTGTCACTGGACGTTTAGTGGTTATCAATGAATGACAGGTGTCAGTTATAAGTAACCTGAAGAGAAGCTGGGCCATTCTCTTGTGCATTTAAAACGCTTTTTTGTTTCCTTGCTAAAATGCTTTACCTTAACGCTCCATCATTTTTACGAATAACATGCTCACCCTAAAAAAATTCACTAAAATGCGCGATGACGCGATGATGATACGTGTAAGTGTTAAAACAGCAAGAATGTATGCTAATGGCTTTAATGCACCAAAAGGCAATTGTCTAAACAGTGGCATTTGAATTTTTTTTTATTTTGACTTTTGAAAGTTTAATTTCTATTCGAAAATTTCTAATATTTATTTTCTCTGAAAAAAAAAAAATTCCGGGAAATTGCCAAAGTTCTCGGGAAAAAATGCTGGGTTATTGTCCAAAAAGGCTGAGAAGAGGAAAGTTGTTCAGGCTTTCTTTAGTATTTAGTTAGGGAGTGTCAAAGGTACATGTATGGTGACATTTTCACTGTTAATGGTTTTACTTCGGCCTGTAGCTCAAAAAGCACCTGAAGTTAAATTATTTAATGTATAATTTATATTATAGCAAACAAAAAATAACCCCAAGACTGAAGTCTCTAATAACCTTCCTGGAGCGAAAAACATCACCCAGGGGAACCCGCTTAGTTTAGACTTCAAGGAAAAGGAAAATGAACACTTTTGCTCTACATGTAGGACTTCTTTCAGATTAAAGTATTTGCTCCATGCTTAAAATTGCGCTTGCTGAGCTTCTCTTTTTGCCACTAGTTTTAAAGTACCAGAAGTTGTTACATTTTCAGGAGCCATTTTATCCATTTGGCTGGTGGCTAGTATTTTCCGATTTCTTCTGGTTTCTCGCTTTTGATCTTGGCTAAAAGAAGGGAGCTAAAACTTTTTACTCCGCTGACTCCTCTTATACATCATTTCAATTTTAACAGGATCACCTAGAATCCCCTAAAAAACGTCTGTGCATAGTTTGTTGAAGCTCAAGAGGTGCCAACGGTTGATATATGTCAATCAGTAGGATTTTGACTGGCTTTCCAAACGCTTGAAAACGCTATTTTATATTTTTAAAAAGGTACCTTTTTCGCACTTTTAACAACATCACTTCCAACTGCAAAAAAGGTACCTTTTTGTGCCTTTCGTGAGATCTCTTGAAAGCGACAAAAAGGTACCTCTTTCACGCTTTAAATCATCGTTTGGTAAATTGGGAAATGGATGAAGAGTGGACAATATTGACGTTAAAATATCATTCACTCGAAAGCTTAAAATACCCGCCTTTTTTTTTCTAAAAAGGTACCTTTTTTAACTTTTCACCTGATCGACTAGCATTAACAAAAAAGGTAACAATTTTGCATGTTGTTCTATGAAAAATAAATGCTGATAGTTAATTTTTCTGCTTTTTTCAAGTAGAAGAGTTGATCTTTTGCTAGAAAAGTAGAATTGCCGGAACCTTTCACTAATTCCGATGCCCTTCAATTGGTTAACTGTTATACCAGTACCTTTAGTTTGTAAATCATAGAAATTTCAGAATGTCAACTTTCCTCAAATTATAGAGCATCAAACTCCCGACTTTTACCATACATTTATTGTAAATTTTGCCGTGTTTGCCCTCAACCAATATGGCGACAGAAACCGTGAAAAGGTCTATTAAGTTAACGATCAAGACAAGCAAACTAGCTGAAATAGCTTCGAAGAACATAATTGATATCAGTTCATGTATAAACCAAATATAAAACTTACCGAACGTGCTCGCGTAGCCATTCACCACACTTCTCCAATGACTGGAATCGACGCAGCATCGAAACTTATTTTTTTGAATAAAGTAATCGCCTTTGGCACCTTCGTGGTAAAAGGCTACACACTCGATAGTTCTAGTTTCCATTTTGCAATTTAGACAATTTACACGAACGCATTCACAGATCTTGTCAGGTCACTTAGCATTACCGTCATTACCTGAACCATGTGTCACCATGCAGGAACCATGCACAAGGTTGCCTGACGTCATTTCCGTCACGCTGTCTATACTAGAATACATGTATAAGCGTCGGGTCACGAGAAAGTCTCTTCCGGAAACCTCGGAAGTGGAACGTTAGCTGACAAAACACCAGCACATTAACCAAGGCCGACCGAAAATTGATGATCCGATCCACAATCCGAACTTCTAGACTGACAGAATCCGGAAACCGGGCCAAAACTTTCTGCTGACCCGCGATTCACGGTATTTTTCAAATCCTCGAATCCGCTCGATTTATCGCTGAAATCCACAATCCGTGAGCTTTTTAAGGCCAAATCCGCCGATCCGCGGACCTATTCACCCCCCTCCTAGTCAATCTGTCAGATCTGTGAGGCAGTTCATGGCCTTACTCCGAGGAAAAGCCTCGTCATCTTGCTCGAGAACATACGAAAGCTTCTTTAAAATGCTTCTCTTTGAGAGTTAACGCGTAGCTTTCATTTCAATTGTGAAATTGAAAATGAAGTAGTAAGTAGTCATGCAATGAGAGTACAAGAGGAAATAACTGCTCTTTGACTTTCATCTCGCTGGTCGCACTTCAGAACCTTCACCAGTAGCATTCTAATGAGGCCATACACTTGCAACTGGTGTAAAAAGACAACTCAGTATTTTTTTATCTGATTAGTTTCCTTACAGTCTCTACCTATTCGAAGGTAAATGTGGACATCAGAAAATGTACTTTTTTATGGCCGATTCAGAAGTGTTCCGCTTGCTGATTGCGTTACATGGGGGGGGGGGGGGAGGTCACGCGAATGAATTCACCTTCTGTGATTGGCTCGTTACAGCAACCAGTCACTATGACATTTGTAGACTGCAGACTGCAGACCGATCTGCGGTCTGCAGTCTGCAGTCTGCAGTCTGCAGTCTGCAAATGTCATACACCGATTGTTGTTGCTTTTACCTCATCCTATTTCGTTTAAAGAAGTATCCCAGACGAACTTCAGGTTAGATTAAGGAGGAAAAAA
This sequence comes from Porites lutea, assembly GCF_958299795.1. Taxonomy (NCBI): domain Eukaryota; kingdom Metazoa; phylum Cnidaria; class Anthozoa; order Scleractinia; family Poritidae; genus Porites; species Porites lutea. Next base: position 10,191,037 of record NC_133210.1, read on the forward strand.
GCTTATAATTTCACTTGTAGCTAAGAAGGTTTGGTTCTGTTGTTTGTAGACTTTGTACGTACGAAAGCTGATGCTTAGTTCATCGATCGCCCTCTCGTAAAAGTTATTCCGTCGATGGGGTATTATGTCAATTCGAATTCGAATTTATTAGTAACAAATACAAGCGGCTAAAGAATCATTAAAAAAAAAAGGTAGCAGGCAATGAATAAGAAGACGCCTCTGTTTTAAACGTGTCAATAAAGCTGGGTCGGTCGCGATCGAGCGATGGGAAATGATATATTTCATGGAGATTCTGATCTGCAAGAATATAGATATGTGGGTAAATGCTGGCTCCTAAATTTCATGTGCATGGAATTTTAGTACAGACTGTTGCAGCATACACTATCCTCACTAAGGAATACATGGTAAAAGCAGTGACTCCTGAAATGTACAGAGCAGTGTCATTTCAGTTTAGGATGGCAGCTTTTTTGATGAGTTTCACTCTTGCGATCGATCATACCATGTTTCTCTCAGTCATGTGTAGTGCAAGGATATTTGTTTGTCTGAGATCAGGAACTGACATTATATTTGGAACAATGAGTCGTTATACTAATTTTAAGGTTGCCTTATGTGTTAGAGAGATTCCTTATTTCACGACCCAGTAATAACTCTCAGTGGTGTTGTCTCGGTTTATTTCATTCATTGTATTTTACTGATAATAATATGCTTGCAAGTACAAAAAGTAACATCTACAGGACAGGTGGTGGTTTGCTTGTTATCTTAGTTACATTTTGACTACATACATCCGTTTTCAAAATTTCGATACTTTCCTCGGATGAAAATGAAATTTTCCATGACCAAAGAATTGTTCAATGTGAGATCTAGTAGTCCCTTCTAGCGTCAAATTACAGCAATTATCTAACTACATTTATTGTCTGTACAACGCTTCATTTGATTCAGCTGTTCAAATAATGCAGTCTTCTTGTTTTATCAGAGTGGAAAATGGTTAACCAAATGGTTAACCGTTCTTTATAGAGTGTTTTCACATGACGTCACTGCGGCCATATTGGTGTCCCAACACAATGAAACGGCGGCCATGTTGGTGTCCCAAACCAGTCCTCTGGGAGTTGAACTCTTTTCTTATGCAAACGCTTTCTCTTGTTCCAATAAATTTGCATAGATGTCGGCCACGTGAGTGAAAACACTCTATATGTCTAAGCCTTGCGCCAACTTTTTACAAACTGGTTGTGTTCTCTTGTAGAACTGAAATTTGTAATTTAATTACAATATTCATTCCTGAAGTACAACAAGAGAGTTTTTTGGACGTAACTAGTTTTATTTTGGTGAACTGTTGTTTGCTAAAAAAAATCCAATATTTTTCATGTCTTGAGGCACTTTTCGACTAACTTCCTATGCTTTTGAGCATATGCTATTCCTCACTGGTTATATATTTGGAATATTATACTACTACATGAGAAATTTCTGCAATCTGATTGGCTTAGAGCAGTGGTATTTCAGCTTAATTAGAAATACCTACATGTGAAAATTACAAACCTTTTGCGGGTAGTAGTATAAACAAATAATAGCATCATTTGTACGTGATATTTGGCATAAATACCACTCGTGATATTTCAAAATTGTCTCAAATTTCACTCGCCTAACAACTCGTGAAATTACGTATAACAATTTCAAAATATCACTCGTGGTATTTATGCCAAATATCACTACAAATTATGCTAGTACCTATACTAATAGATACTTTAAATTTGCGGCCGAGACAGACAAAGGCTCTCTCAGTATCATGGTACTGTCTTCCCGCAATTATCAGTTTTCGGTGTACAAGCATAAGCTTCGTACCGATTGCGTTTTGCGCATAGGTGTAATAAAAATTTTTTCATAACGCTATGATCCAGCTATACTGTCTTCCATTTCTTATGATAAAATATAAGCTGATGAGACAGGCATTTTTGTTTTTTCTTTGTAGGCACCGTCACTGGCAATATACTGAATATACTTAACCAGTAAATCACGCGAAAAAATCAGTGAACCAAACTATCATTTTCAACTATTAAATGTTGTCGTTGATGGTTCGCTATTGGCCTTGCTGAAGAAAGTAATCGGATGAAATTGGCGATGAGTAGATTTTCGTTTGCTGAAACAAAAAACTGAGCGGCGCGGATAAGAAATGTTTTATCAGGCATTTTCTATCCGAAAAGGTGACAAATACCGGATAGCTATTTCAGGTACAATAAATCATTCATTGCAGTCATTAACAAAAGAATTTTAAGAAAAATCGTCTTACCCAAACGCAAGCTAATGCTAGCGCAATCGAAGGTTTTTGATAGAAGAAAGAGTTTGTTATTCTGTGTAATAAACCACAGGTAGCCCAAGCTCGAAATATGAGCATCGGCGAGCATCGGCGTTGTTGCGTAACATTCGAAATATAAGGATTTGTATGGGGAAAAAACCTATCGTCTCTGTAACATACCAGAATGAAAGGATTTCAATAAAAAACAGCTTACCTTACTTAACATGTGTGTTACGTCTCTCCTGTGTAGTCCACGGGTCGATGGCCGTTTTACGGGTTTTTATGTAAACGGTTTTCTCTCTTATAAGACCCGTGGTTTACACAGGAGAGACGTAACACACATTTTAAGTAAGGTAAGCTGTTTTTATTGAAATCCTTTCATTTTCGTAGGATACAGAAACGATAGGTTTTTTCCCATACAAATCCTTGTATTTCGAATGTTACTCAACAACGCCGAAGCTCGCCGGTGCTCATATTTCGAGCTTGGGCTACCTGTGAGTTATCTGACTTCTGTATCATTTTGTTGTGACCTCGACTACCTTCCATTTCCCGTGACTAACTTAGTCAAAAACCTTATATAAAAAAACAACTTCCTTTACTCGGCCGGGGCACCCGACGACAATTTTCTGTAAAATATAGGTCCGGAGAAGCAAAAAATGCCTATAATTTTCTATACCCTGAGGAAGGCTAAAAATTTCTAGATGACTGTTCCATTCATGTACAGTTTTCGAACCTATTTATCAAGTTAATTCCACGACTCCGATTTTTTGAAGTTTAATTTTTCCCATTCCAGGCCCCAGATTAAGCTATTTTTCGCAGAAAAAGAAACCTAAAATTTTCGGAATCGAAAATTTGATGGACCTGAGAGGAATCAGAAAACATTTTGCTTTCGTAAAACTTTAAATTGCATCTAAAATTTTCTGGAAAATAATATTGAATTAGCCCTTGTAATAGACCTTGTCACCGCTTTCGACGCCATCTTGACGAGTAGGCAAACGTGTGAGAAATTACAGTGTTTGTATGAGAATCTAATGTCGAATACGTACCGTAAAACGGCTGTTCTGAAAAAAAATATGACTTGTAAACTTAAGCTACAAAACGAAGGATTGTACTAAAAAATTTTTTGGGCGTACCTGTGCTTAAATTTCTCCAGAGGCTTGCTTTAGACTTTTCATTTATTTGTCTCTAATTTTTCCCGGGACTTTCTTACAGACAAATGTATAGAAAATTTTAAACGGTGGTTCTAGGTCTTCTAGCGCATGTAACGCCCTCGATTTTTTTCAGTAGATTCCTTACGAGTGAAGCTTTAGTTTACAATTCATATTTTTTTCAGAACCGCCATTCTACGGAAATTATTCGACATTATGCATCAGTCAATTCCAGCTGCGCCCAGCCTCCCTTCCCCCCCCCCCCGGGCTGATCCCTTGGCATTAGCATTTTTTTTTGCCTTAGATGGCAAATTCCCGAGGGTTGGGGACTCTTGAGCTGTCGAATTCCCAAGGGTGTGGACGAAGAAAGAGGGCAAATGCCCAGTCCTCCGTCAACACTAAGGGCCTGTTTACATGGAGGTGGGGGACCCCAGGTACTGTGAGGTAACATGTGACGGGTCACCCCACCTATCATGTAAACGTGATCAAATTAAAATGACAGATTATATGAACAGGCGGGTTACCCAACCTAAGCAGGTTACCTCACCTACCTGGGGTCCCCCAACTCCATGTAAACAGGCCCTAAAACATTTTTCATTGATCGCACAGTCGAATGGTGCCGTTTTAAAAATTTTAATGTGCGATTTTTTGTTTCAATTAACGTCTTCCTTTGTAATAGCGCTAGGATTCTAATTAAGACTTCACGCCTCGACGACATGCACCAGTTTATAATTTTAGTATTGATGTAAAATTTATTGACATTAAAATTAATAGAGCGCTGTAAAGTTATATGTTACGAATAGTTTCATAAATATGAAAAGATATTTTTCAATTAATATCAACAGAAATTTGATTCAATAACCAAAAAACGTTTATTCACGTCGATAGTTCCGATTTCGCTACATAATTCTGGCTTGATAAGCAATGACGAAAATTCATGCATAAAATTAAGAACATGCCTTTACAACCTCTTCAATTTTTTTCTGCCCATGCCAGATGAGCCAATCTAGTAATATTCTGATAGGAAACCGCGTGCGTGACAAAAGCTCGGAAACGGCCCCGGGGTTTGGCAAATGCCCGGCCCCTGGGCAGCATAAGTTTTGGGGAGTATGAAGGATACCTGGTCGGTTATTACTTGGTGTTACGGTGCACGAATTTATGCTAATTAGTATATGCCAATGTCTATGTCATATAATGATAGCATCATGGAGTCATATGCCAATGTCTATGTCATATAATGATAGTATCATGGAGTCATGGTTTCATAGGTTTCGTGGTGTCAATGGTTTCATGCTTTCATAGGTTTTGTGGTTCATAGGTTTCGTGGTGTCAGTGGTTTCATAGTTTCATGTGTTTCGTGGTTTCATAGGTTTCGTGGTGTTAATAGTTTCATGGTTTCAAAGGTTTCGTGGTGTCAATGGTTTTATAGTTTCATGGGTTTCGTGGTGTCAATGGTTTCATGGTTTCATAGGTTTCCTGGTGTCAATGGATACATGGTTTCAAAGGTTTCGTGGTGTCAATGGCTTCATAGTTTCATGTGTTTGGTGGTTTCATAGGTTTCGTGGTGTCAATAGCTTCATGGTTTCATAGGTTTCGTGGTTTCATGTGTTTCATGGTTTCATAGATTTCGTGGTGACAATGGTTTCATGGTTTCATGTTTCGTGGTTTCATAGGTTTCGTGGTGTCAATAGTTTCATGGTTTCATTGCTTCGTGGTGTCAATGGGTTCATGGTTTCATAGGTTTCGTGCTGTCTATGGTTTCATAGTTTCATGGGTTTCGTGGTGTCAATGGTTTCATGGTTTCATAGGTTTCGTGGTGTCAATAGCTTCATGGTTTCATTGCTTTGTGGTGTCAATGGTTTCATGGTTTCATAGGTTTCGTGGTGTCTATGGTTTCATTGTTTCATAGGTTTCTTGGTGTCAATGGTTTCATGGTTTCTTAGGTTTCGTGGTGTCAAGGGGTTCATGGTTACATAGGTTTCGTGGTGTCAATGGTTTCATGGTTTCATAGGTTTCGTGGTGTCTATGGTTTCATGGTTTCATAGGTTTCTTGGTGTCAAGGGTTTCATAGTTTCATAGGTTTCTTGGTGTCAAGGGTTTCATAGTTTCATGTGTTTCTTGGTTGCATAGGTTTCGTGGTGTTAATAGTTTCATGGTTTCATAGGTTTCGTGGTGTCAATTGTTTTAATAGTTTCATGTGATTCGTGATGTCAACGGATACATGGTTTCATAGGTTTCGTGGTGTCAATGGTTTCATGGTTTCACAGGTTTCGTGGTGTCAATGGTTTCATGGTTTCATAAGTTTCGTGGTGTCAATGATTTCGTGGTGTCAATGGTTTCATGGTTTCATAGGTTTCGTGCTGTCAATAGTTCCATGGTTTCATGGGTTTCGTGGTGTCCGTGGTTTCATGGTTTCATAGGTTTCGTGGTGTCAATGGTTTCATCGTTTCATGGGTTTCGTGGTGTCAATGGTTTCATGGTTTCTTAGGTTTCGTGGTGTCAATGGTTTCATGGTTTCATAGGTTTCGTTGCGTCAATGGTTTCATGGTTTCTTAGGTTTCGTGGTGTCAATGGTGTCACGGTTTCATAGGTTTCTTGGTGTCAAGGGTTTCATAGTTTCATAGGTTTCTTGGTGTCAAGGGTTTCATGGTTTTATAGGTTTCGTGGTGTCTATGGTTTCATGGTTTCATATGTTTCGTGGTGTCAATGGTTTCCTGGTTTCATGGTTTTATAGGTTTCGTGGTGTCTATTGTTTCATGGTTTCATAGGTTTCTTGGTGTCAAGGGTTTCATAGTTTCATAGGTTTCTTGGTGTCAAGGGTTTCATGGTTTTAAAGTTTTCGTGGTGTCTATGGTTTCATGGTTTCATATGTTTCTTGGTGTCAATGGTTTCCTGGTTTCATGGTTTCATAGGTTTCGTGGTGTCAATGGTTTCATGGTTTCATGGTTTCATAGGTTTCGTGGTGTCAATGGTTTCGTGGTTTCATAGGGTTCGTGGTGTCAATGGTTTCGTGGTTTCATAGGTTTCGTGGTGTCAATGGTTTCGTGGTTTCATAGGTCTCGTGGTGTCAAGGGTTTCACGGTTTCATACGTTTCGTGGTGTCAATGGTTTCATGGTTTCATGGTTTCATTGGTTTCGTGGTGTGAATAGTTTCATAGTTTCATAGGTTGCGTGGTGTCAATGGTTTCCTGTTTTCATAGGTTTCGTGGTGCCAATGGTTTCGTGGTTTCATAGGGTTTGTGGTTTCAATGGTTTCGTGGTTTCATAGGTTTCGTGGTGTCAATGGTTTCGTGGTTTCATAGGTCTCGTGGTGTCAAGGGTTTCACGGCTTCATAGGTTTCGTGGTGTCAAAGGTCTCGTGGTTTCATAGGGTTCATGGTGTCAGAGGTTTCAGGGATTCATAGGCCTCTTGGTGTCAAGTAGCCTCCCCGCAGACGTCCTACAAACAATGTATGGTACTTACGCTACTAACAAAACTATACTCTACTTACAAAACAATACTTATTTACAATGTGAGATACTTACGCCACGAACAATACTATAACAATACTTGCAATACAAAACTTGCAATACTTACCTACAATGAGATACTTACACTACTAACAGTGCTATACTCCACGCTTTACATATATATAACAGCTACTTGCACTACTTACAATACGGATTACATACGCTACAAAAACCAGAAAATAAGGGGGCCGGGAAAGTATGGTAAATTTTAGTTAACTGTAGTTTTAACTCAAAGGAGAAAAAAGAGATTAAAGATATTTTCTGTGCTGATTCACTGGAAATTAGCTTTATATGCTTTGAATGTTGAAGCGAGGAAAATAGGAAGGGAATGTCTGGTAGGAAGGAAGGTGAAAAAAGAGCGAGAGACCCCAAACTGATAAAAGATTGCTAAACAGGGAAAGGTTCAATTTCTTTATTATATTGTTTTAAAAAAGGCTTAAAATTTTCAATAGTTGGAATATTTCTTTTCCTTCTGCAAAGCCAAATGTAGAATCTCGCAAGTAACAGAACGAAGTTAATTGCGGCTTTGTTTTTGGAAGTATCAGGCATCAGACCCAAGACGACAAGACTGTTAAGGAGATAGTCGTTGCATGAAAGTTTACGATCCGTTAGAAAGGCAATAAGGTGTTACCAGAAAAGTTCTATTTTGCTGCAGAACCAGAAAGAATGCGTGGATTTTTCCGCTTCTTCATGGCAAAATGAACACCTAATGTCATCTTTGTATCCAATTTTGACTAAAGATACGTTTGTTGCCAAAGTTTGATGAAGGAATCTAAACTGAAATTCAGTCAGTTTGGTGCTTTTGGTACATTTAAAAGCGGTCATATATGCGATTTGCCAGATTAAATTACGAGCTTCTGGGAAAACTTTGCTCCATTTCTCCTGACTAGAAATTTTATAGTCATATTTTAATTCCACCAGTTTTTGATAAGATAGTCTGCTGGGCTTTTTCGATTTTAAAAAGGCGGTTATGAAAGACTCTTGTTCTTTACAGTTTAGTGGTACATTTGGTAGTTTTTGAATTTTCCAGATCTCTCGGAGGGTAGATGTCATTCTATAGAATGTCAAAGGGCAAACCTTTGTATGATACTTTTTTTTCAAATTCTGTTGGTGACAAGAAAGTACTTGGTTTTTCCTTAACGATTTGATTCACCTGAGAAATGCCCATTTGATACCAACTTTTATAGAAGACCAGTTTGTCCATAACTCTAATCAAAGAATTATACCACAGGCTTTGTGTGAGGAAGGACTCCACCGTTTCTATTGAACCTTGATAGTTTAATCCCTTGGTTTAGGTCCATGGTCCGCGACCCATGACCTTGGTGGAATTACATTCGCAAAAAAGGGAAACGGCCTATGTTTTCGAAGAATGCTTTGAAAATCTTCCCTATACAAGTTTACAAGTTCTCTTTTCTTATTACTTCGAATATATACAGATTTAATAGTAATTGATATTGACCGTGCTGAAAACCGCTCCGCGCTCGTGTAGGAGACTGTTATCAAAAAAAAACTTATTTTCCTCAAATACAAATTAACTGTTGTATTTTTCGGTTCACCTTGCGCATAAACCAAGAGTTCCTCGTCTTTCCTTTAATCCACCACGCCATGACTTCTTCCGATGTCAACACCACTTTACCCAATTCAAAAACTCCCAAACTCTAGTAACTCCGCCTTACTTTTATACCTTTCACAAACTTGCTTTTATCTCCCACTCTGCTGTTCTCTGGTTCAATATGGTTGAATCTGCAACCGTTATTGGAGAAATTTTACGATCACCAAAGTACTTGTCCGTACTCCGTATTGGCGTTCCGTATTCCTGCTCTGTCAACTTTTACAGCACTTCTGTTTGCGCCCCCCCGAAAAATGACTTCTTTGCCGTGAATCAGGGACGCCTCTACTGAAGAATTTCAGTAGTGCGTGTGCTTTTAAAAGTTTCATAAAACCATTGACACCACGAAACCTATGAAACTATAAAACCATTGACACCACGAAACCTATGAAACCATCAAACCATTGACACCACGAAACCTATGAAACCATGAAACAACTGACACCACGAAACCTATGAAACCATGAAACCATTGACACCACAAAACCTATGAAACTATGAAACACATGAAACTATGAAACCATGAAACAATTGACATCACGAAACCTATGAAACCATGAAACACATGACACCACGAAACCTATCAAACCACGAGTCACATAAAACCATGAAACCATTGACACCACGAAACCTATGAAACTATGAAACCATTCACACCACGAAACATATGAAACCACGAAACACATGAAACTATGAAACCATGAAACCACAAAACCTACGAGACCATGTATCCATTAACAACACAAAACCTATGAAACACATGAAACAAATGAAAAACATGAAACTATGAAACCGTGAAACCACGAAACCTATGAAACCATGAAACCATTGACACCACGAAACCTATGAAACTATGAAACCATTGACACCACGAAACCTATGAAACCATTGACACCACGAAACCTATGAAACCATCAAACCATTGACACCACGAAACCTATGAAACCATCAAACCATTGACACCACGAAACCTATGAAACCATTGACACCGCGAAACCTATAAAACCATGAAACCATTGACACCACAAAACCTATGAAACTATGAAACACATGAAACTATGAAACCATGAAACCACGAAACCTATGAAACCATGAAACCATTGACGCCACGAAACCTATAAAACCACAAATCACATAAAACCATGAAACCATTGACACCACGAAACCTATGAAACTATAAAACCATTGACACCACGAAACCTATGAAACCATTGACACCACGAAACCTATGAAACCATGAAACCACGAAACCTATAAGACCATGTATCCATTGACATCACGACACCTACGAAACACATGAAACACATGAAACACATGAAACTATAAAACCGTGAAACCACGAAACCTACGAGACAATGTATCCATTGACACCACGAAACCTATGAAACACATGAAACACATGAAACTATGAAACCGTGAAAACACGAAACCTATGAAACCATGAAACCATTGACACCACGAAACCTATGAAACTATGAAACCATTGACACCACGAAACTTATGAAAGCATTGACACCACGAAACCTATGAAACCATCAAACCATTGACACCACGAAACCTATGAAACCATGAAACAATTGACATCACAAAACCTATGAAACCATTGACACAACAAAACCTATGAAACTTTGAAACAGATAAAACTATGAAACCATGAAACCACGAAACCAATGAAACAATAAAACCATTGACACCACGAAACCTATGAAACCATGAAACACATGAAACCACGAAACCTATGAAACCACGAATCACATAAAACCATGAAACCATTGAAACCACGAAACCTATGAAACTATGAAACCGTTGACACCACGAAACCTATGAAACCATGAAACCATTGACACCACGAAACCTATGAAACCACGAAACACATAAAACTATGAAAACATGAAACCACGACACCTATGAGACCATGTATCCATTGACACCACGAAACCTATGAAACACATGAAACTATGAAACCGTGAAACCACGAAACCTATGAAACCATAAAACCATTGACACCACGAAACCTATGAAACCACGAAAAACATAAAACTATGAAACCATTAAAAACACGAAACCTAGGAAACCATAAAACCACTGACACCACGAAACCATCGAACCATTGACACCACGAAACCTATAAAACCATGAAACTACTGACACCGTGAAACCTATGAAACGATGAAACCATTGACACCTCAAACCGTAAGAAACCATGAAACACATGACACCAAGAAACACATAAAACCATGAAACGATTGACACCACGAAACCTATGAATCAATCAAACCATTGACACAACGAAACCTACGAAACCAAGAAACACATGAAACTATGAAAATATGAAACCACGAAACACAGGAAAAACCATGAAACCATTGACACCACGAAACCTATAAAACCTTGAAGCCATTAACTCCGCAAAAACTATGAAACCATGAAATCATTGACACCACGAAACCTATGAAACCTTGAAGCCATTGACACCGCGAAACCTATGAAACCATTGACACCACGAAAAGTAAGAAACCATGAAACCATTGACACCACGAAACCTATCAAACCATGAAACCATTGACAACACGAAACGTATGAAACCACGAAACTATTGACACCACGAAACCTATGAGACCATGTATCCATTGACACCACGAAACCTATGAAACAGATGAAACACATGAAACTATGAACCCGTGAAACCACGAAACCTATGAAACCATGAAATCATTGACACCACGAAACCTATAAAAACAAGAAACACATGAAACTATGCAACCATTAAAACCACGAAACCTAGGAAACCATAAAACCACTGACACCACGAAACCATGAAACCATTGACACCACGAAACCTATAAAACCATAAAACCACTGACACCGCGAAACCTATGAAACCATGAAACCACTGACACCACGAAACCGAAGAAACCATGAAACACATGACATTACGAAACCTATGAAACCACGAAACACATAAAACCATGAAACCATTGACACCACGAAACCTATGAAACTATGAAACCATTGACACCACGAAACCTATGAAAGCATTGACACCACGAAACCTATAAAACCATCAAACCATTGACACCACGAAACCTATGAAACCATGAAACAATTGACACCACGAAACCTATGAAACCATTGACACCACAAAACGTATGAAACTATGAATTACATAAAACTATGAAACCATGAAACCACGAAACCTATGAAACCATGAAACCATTGACACCACGAAACCAATGAAACCATGAAACACATGACACCACGAAACCTATAAAACCACGAATCACATAAAACCATGAAACCATTGACACCACAAAACCTATGAAACTATGAAACCATTGACACCACGAAACCTATGAAACCATGAAACCATTGACACCACGACACCTACGAAACACATGAAACACATGAAACACATGAAACTAAGAAACCGTGAAACCACGAAACCTACGAGACAATGTATCCATTGACACCACGAAACCTATGAAACACATGAAACACATGAAACTATGAAACCGTGAAACCACGAAACCTATGAAACCATGAAACCATTGACACCACGAAACCTATGAAACTATGAAACCATTGACACCACAAAACCAATGAAAGCATTGACACCACGAAACCTATGAAACCATCAAACCATTGACACCACGAAACCTATGAAACGATGAAAAAATTGACACCACAAAACCTATGAAACCATTGACACCACAAAACCTATGAAACTATGAAACACATAAAACTATGAAACTATGAAACCACGAAACCTATGAAACCATAAAACCATTCACACCACGGAACCTATGAAACCATGAAACACATGAAACCACGAAACTCATGAAACCACGAATCACATAAAACCATGAAACCATTGACACCACGAAACCTATGAAACTATGAAACCATTGACACCACGAAACCTATGAAAGCATGAAACCATTGACACCACGAAACCTATGAAACCACGAAACACATAAACCTATGAAAACATGGAACCACGACACCTATGAGACCATGTATCCATTGACACCACGAAACCTATGAAACAAATGAAACATGTGAAACTATGAAACCGTGAAACCACGAAACCTAAGAAACCATAAAACCATTGACACCAAGAAACCTATGAAACCACGAGACACATAAAACTATGAAACCATTAAAAACACGAAACCTAGAAAACCATAAAACCACTGACACCACAAAACCATCAAACCATTGACACCACGAAACCTATAAAACCATGAAACTACTGACACCGCGAAACCTATGAAACGATGAAACCATTGACACCTCGAAACCTAAGAAACCATGAAACACATGACACCACGAAACACATAAAAGCATGAAACCATTGACACAACGAAACCTATGAAACCACGAAACACATAAAACTATGAAACCATTAAAAACACGAAACCTAGGAAACCATAAAACCACTGACACCACGAAACCATCAAACCATTGACACCACGAAACCTATAAAACCATGAAACTACTGACACCGCGAAACCTATGATACGATGAAACCATTGACACCTCTAAACCTAAGAAACCATGAAACACATGACACCACGAAACACATAAAACCATGAAACCATTGACACCACGAAACCTATGAATCCATGAAACCATTGACACAACGAAACCTACGAAACCACGAAACACATGAAACTATGAAACCATAAAACCACGAAACACACGAAACCATGAAACCATTGACACCACGAAACCTATGAAACCTTGAAGCCATTGACACCGCGAAACCTATGAAAACATGAAACCATTGACACCACGAAACCTATGAAACCTTGAAGCCATTGACACCGCGAAACCTATGAAAACATGAAACCATTGACACCACGAAACCTATAAAAACAAGAAACACATGTAACTATGAAACCATTAAAACCACGAAACCTAGGAAACCATAAAACTACTGACACCACGAAACCATGAAACCATTGACACCACGAAACCTATAAAACCATGAAACCACTGACACCGCGAAACCTATGAAACCATGAAACCACTGACACCACGAAACCTAAGAAACCATGAAACACATGACATTACGAAACCTATGAAACCACGAAACACATAAAACCATGAAACCATTGACACCACTAAACCTATGAAACTATGAAACCATTGACACCACGAAACCTATGAAACCATGAAACCATTGACACCACGAAACCTATGAAACTATGAAACCATTGACACCACGAAACATATGAAACCATCAAACCATTGACACCACGAAACCTATGAAACCATGAAACAATTGACAGCACGAAACCTATGAAACCATTGACACCACAAAACGTATGAAACTATGAAACACATAAAACTATGAAACCATGAAACCACGAAACCTATGAAACCATGAAACCATTGACACCCCAAAAGCGATGAAACCATGAAACACAT
>NC_133210.1:10212523-10267523 GCF_958299795.1 Porites lutea
GCTTCACATTCCACCAATTTTCGTAAGAAACATAACTATAAGGAACAGACCACATCACAGCAAGTGTTTTTCTCTCGCTTTCAATGTAGTAGGCCAGGACTCCAGCGGTTCTGTAAAGGGATCCACTAGTCTTATGAGCTTTAAATTGCACGGTTTTTTTCTGGGGAAAAAAAACCTTTCACTTTAGGCAAAAACGAGTGAGAATGTCTCTTTTGACAAGCAGACCGTTCCCTTACAGAAAACTTTAAACTTTAAAGGAAATATAACCCCAAGGAAGATATTCGTTCACATCTTCCGTAAGTCCATTTAACGATTATATTTATGTTTGTTTTCCTCCTCGCACTTCAGACACATACACACTTAGTTACCGATGCTTCAAAACTCATGTTTGAAATTTCGTAGTATTAGAATAGATGTTAAACATTTCAAAAACACGACACAACGTGTGAGTTTAGAAAACATGTTCAAGAGCTTACAACTTTGTACCATTATGTCAAGTTGGCAAAAAAGAATGCTACAGTTTTTATGAATAGTAGTATTCGGAAACCTCTACGAAATTAAATAAAGAGTACATAAGTAAATAAATAGACAATAGAAAATTGCGCTCTAAACTGAGTGACTTTTTTTGTCTGCGTTTTGATTTCCTTACAGTAGATATAACATAAAATCTCAGCTCCTTTCAGGAGACTTCAATTCTAATAAACGGGGATATCTCTTGGGAAATGTAACAACACAAGCATTTATTTGACCTGAAAAGGTGCAGGAGTATTTGAGCAAGAATTTTATCAGAAAAACGTTTGATGTATGCCTACCAAAGAGAAATGATCATTTTGGGCATATTGTGTTACGTAGTGTCTTACAACAACCAATACCAACGTTCAAGCGTGATTACTACTTTACCAACGCGCCTCTACATTTGCAAAATTCACTTTTACCTTGAGAAACAGAAGAAGGCAAGTTGTCATCCGCAGTGCCAGAATAGAAATGGGTAGAGGGATCCTTCCACTCAAAACCACTTTCGTTGTTAATGGTAATGGTGACTTTGCGTCCACAAGATCTCTCAGCACACTAACTGTAAGTTGTAAATTAAATAAACTAATTAGTCTCATCATAATCAAACCTTTGCACAGTTTGTAACAACCGAAATCAAGATATTGTTCAAACTTTACCAGAAGTGGTGCAGATCCAGGGAAGCATATAAGAGATTAGTAAACGTTTGAAGAAATCCACAAATCATTTCAGATATGTATATATATATATATATATAGGATGTTTCAAAAGTTCGTTCCAATCGTAAATTGTATTTTGCGCAAAGCATTTAATGCTTCTTCAAGCAAATGTAAACTGATTCAGGTAAGAAATTTATCTAAATAACCGTTCAAAGCAATTTCAAACTAAAATTTGAAGAAATTATAATATTTTTGAAGTTCTGCCAAAATGTGCACGTACGCGAGTTTTTTCCCGCCATGGTTTTCCTTCTCATTTGTAGGGTTTTCTTTTTTGGTATTTTTGCTTTTTTCATTTATTTTCTCTTCTCTTTCACGAAAATGAAGGCCTACACTGTTTGCTAAGGCATCTATTTTCTCCGTCTTCTGGCCATTCAGTCAAAAAAAATTGCTAAACTGTTGAAGAAGTCTGAACGATAAGTGAACAAGTAGTCAAAAGTAAAGACTTCGAAAGACAAATCAAAGAGTGTATGGCCGTTTTTTCCAAAAAATTTGGTGAGAAGTGCTCTTGAAAAAATTATAAGTAATGTTATACCAGTATTAAACAACGGAAAGCCAAAGCTTACAATAAGTTGTCTGATAATTTATATTCTGTTTCATCCGCTGAAGAAGCACAGAGCTAATCGAAGATTTTGAGACTCGAAATACCGTAAAATTTTCCTGCTACAAGGACTACAAGGCAAGCAAAGGCTTTGGAGGCACAGGTGAGTAGTGGCTATATATTATACAGTGGCGGATCGTCCGATCCAGACCTTCAGATAACGGGAGGGAGGGCGCCAGGTCATCCAGACCCTGAGATAAGGGGGGGGGGGGGGGGCGGTGTCCAAAAAAATTTTTCGGCCCTTTGGGCCTCAGTTTGGTCTAAAAATAAGAGGGGGGCCCCTCCCCTAGATCCGCCACTTTTATATACAAAGTGGGCCGTTGACCATAGCCCTACTTTAATTTCCCAAAATGTCATTTGCTTAGTTTGTTGGCACAAGCAAACCTCTTTGAGATCTTAACAGTGTCCAAAGAATCCGCAATCAACAGTTGGCCGGGTATGCATAAGTAGGCAGTTGTTCAAACAAAGGCTAAAGTAATCCTGCTTCATGGTGCTTCTTGAGTCGTCGGAGGGTAGAAAACGTGCACCCTGGATGCTACAACTGGTGTTCAATAAAATCTTAACATTTCCACTTGAGTCCAATTTTGGGTTGAGAAACATGGCTGTGGTGGTTGTAGGGAAGGGGGGTGTGGGCTTGCCCCCCCTGCTATTTACATTAAAGGCAATTCCCTTTCAAGCAAACAGCAGTGACTGTGGCAGAGTTTCTCTGCATGATAAGCATATTTTGCATAGTATTGACAAAATTTGTAATGGCAATGACTATAATATTGTAATAAATTAATACATTAATGTAATAGTAATGATTATAATAATCATTATAATTTACATTGTTAGACAAAGTATTATTTTTAAACTTTCAGTATTCTGAACATCACTCATGTTCTTAAACTACTGTTGTAAATGGTAGCATTAACATGTATGACATTTAGTTTGCACAGAACTTGAGCAGGGGAAAAATCCCAATTTCCATTAGGTACTGTACAGAACCTCTGTTAACCGACACCTCCTATAAGCTTACATGCACCTGTTACTAACAGACACTAATCGGGGTTCACAGCAATTAATTTCCATGTTAAAAATCTGCATTAATCCAAACTATTGTAAGTAAAGACACCTTTTCTTGGTAACAAACATCTTAATAGATCGGTCATAGAGGGCTGGCGATAATAGCAATAAACGTCCCAGAGCTTTGGAGACTGGCAATTTTGGCGAAAATGGCGATTTTGGCAAAAATCGCCAGAGGGCTGGCATATCCAGAATGTGACAAAATATTCAAATTGGATGCCAAAAGTGGCCCCTTCAAAGTAGATAACTAAAGAGGTCCTTATAACTGTGAGGCAACAGTACTGAAAAAAAAAGTTCAAATTACTTGCCTAATAAGAGGCCCCAATAACTGTGAGGCAACATTTATCAAATACAACTCAATCAAATATATGACAAAACGGCTTCACCTAACTGTCAAAGAACATTTATCAAATACAACTGAATCAAATATATCTGAAAACAACAAATGAAAGTCGTTTCAGTTAAGCTTATGTATTTGTGCCATATACTTCACAGGTTAAGTAAACATCTCCTTACTTTCGATGTCGCTTGACTTAACAAAAGTGATGTGATGCGCTGAAATATCACACTAGCATCATTTTCTTTTGTATGGTTCATTCCTTTCAAAGACTTGCAAGTCCACTAATTACTCGAGGAGAGAACTACCAAGTCCTTGAAATCATAATAATTCCTTGCCATGGACACTCTAACTTTTGAGGTTCGATGTAGACCTTAACAATCCTCACTGGTTACAATTCTCTTCACATTGGTTCCATTAAATTGTGAGGCAGCCTTAAATCAAAAGCGATTGCGAAACGCATGGTTAAGTTCCTGGCTAAAAGATGCTTTCACGATAACCAGTGTTTCCCTTTCATTCTTTTCTTTCTTTGCCAAAATCGCCAAAATCGCCAGCTTCCGAGGGGCCACTTTTGGCATCCAATTCAAATCGCCAGAGGCTGGCGATTTTTCGCCAGTTTCGCCATTTTCGCCATTTTCGCCATTGCATGCATTTCTTGACATAAGTGGTCTGCCTGCAATTATCAGTTTCCGGTGTACAATAAGCTTCGTGCCCATTGCGTTTTGCGCATGGTGTAATAAAAAATTTTCATAACCTTAAGATCCGGCTATACTGTCTCCCATTTTTTATGATAAAATATAAGCTGATGAGGCAGGCATTTTTGTTTTTTCGTCACCGTCACTGGCGCTATCATATACTTAACAAGTGAATCACGCAAAAAAATCTGTGAACCAAACTATCATTTTCAACTATTAAATGTTGTCGCTTATGGTTCGCTATTGGCCTTGCTGAAGAAAGTAATCGGATGAAATTGGCGATTGTTTGAGTAGATTTTCGTTTGCTGAAACAAAATACTGAGCGGCGCGGATAAGAAATGTTTTATCAGGCATTTTCTATCCGAAAAGGTAACAAATACCGAATAGCCATTTCAGGTACAATAAATCAATCATTGCAGTTATTAACAAAATAATTTTAATGGAAATCGTCTTATCCAATCGCAAGCAAATGTTGGCGCAATCGAAAGTTTTTGATAAAAGTAAGAGTTTGTTAATCTGTTTGGTAAGCCACAGGTAGCCCAGGCTCGAAATATGAGCATCGGCGTTGTTGCGTAACATTCGAAATATAAGGATTTGTATGGGGAAAAAACCTATGGTCTCTGTGACATAACAAAATGAAAGGATTTCGATAAAAGACAGCTTACCTTACTTAAATTGTGTGTTACGTCTCTCCTGTGTAGTACACGGGTCGATTTATGGCCGTTTTACGGGTTTTTATGTAAACGGTTTTCTCTCTTATAAGACCCGTGGTTTACACATGAGAGACACATTTTAAGTAAGGTAAGCTGTTTTTATTGAAATCCTTTCATTTTCGTAGGTAACAGAAACGATAGGTTTTTTCCCCATACAAATCCTTATATTTCGAATGTTACGCAACAAACGGCCGATGCTTGCCGATGCTCATATTTCGAGTTTGGGCTACCTGTGAGTTATTCGACTTCTGTATCATAGACCTCGACTGCCTTCCTTTTCCCGTGACTAACATCAAGAACCTTATATAAAAAAAACAACTTCCTTTATTCGGCCGGGACACCCTACGACAATTTTCTGTAAACTATCTGTTCGGAGAAGCAAATTGCCTAGAATTTTCTATACCTTGAGGAAGGCTAAAAATTTCTAGATGACTGTTCCATTCTGTGTAGTCCATGGGTCCATTTATGGGTTTTTATGTAAACTTTTTTCTCTCTTATAAGACCCGTGGACTACACAGGAGAGACGTAACACACATTTTAAGTAAGGTAAGCTGTTTTTTATTGAAATCCTTTCATTTTGGTATGTTACAGAGACGATAGGTTTTTTCCCCATACAAATCCTTATACAGCGAAACCTTTATTAAACGGACACCCTCGGGGAGTGCTGTAGTATCCGCTTAATACAGAGTGTCCGCCTAATTCAGGTTTCGATAGATAATGTCATATGAGGAGTCAAATGCCATTCAAATGAACAGTGGAAACGTTTAGAATACTCCCAGAGACTATGACGATATACTCTTGAATTAATTTCTTTATTAAAGTGGACCAATTGATCATAGTACCTTAAACACAGATAGCAA
Source organism: Porites lutea (assembly GCF_958299795.1). Taxonomy (NCBI): domain Eukaryota; kingdom Metazoa; phylum Cnidaria; class Anthozoa; order Scleractinia; family Poritidae; genus Porites; species Porites lutea. The sequence goes on from NC_133210.1 coordinate 10,218,021, forward strand.
CTCAAATTTGAAGAAATCAGATAAGTGAAACAAGCTCTCTACAAACAAAACGAAATAGAAAACGATACGATACTGTACTGTATTCAACAATGTGTGACGCAAATTAAATGCCGTTCGTCAAGTCACGTTTTTTAGTATAAAAATCGAAAAAGGTGGCTCCCTAGAGTATTTACTAATAACCCTAGCTATCTAGCATACGTTACAGAACGAAATCTAGTTACTTTAACTTTGCGATTTTGTTCACGAGATTCACCGCTAAGGTTACCCATATAAGAAGGCTCCTTTATCAAGTTTCATTTTCTGGATTAAGGCTGTTGCCATGGCAACATCGCATCCTTAGACAGGCAGTAATTTGGTCATTTCTAATCATTTTTTCTTAATATTTCTTATTTCCCTCGGTGAAATATCTTTACACTTTGCCACTTTATATTAGCGATATTGCTTAACATTTTAAAGTGGAAAAAACATGGGGTCGTTAAGACGGTTTTGCCAATATTTTTAAATTTGTAACTTTTCTTAATGGAGAAATTTAGCTGTCACAGATTTTAACAAAAAAAGGACAGTACAAAGGTACTACAACTGTTAAGAAATGAGGCGATTTTTAAAAAAAATTTACCGAAGGAAATGCGAGAAATTCACGGTTAATTAACCACGTCGACGTTCAAAAATCCGAAAAACACGCGTGGTTCCGGGTCGTATGAGCAAAATACGCGTGCGAGCCATCACGGCCGCATGCGCATAATGCACAAAGCTACTGAAAACATGTGGTTTCTTTGAAAAGTACGAAACCCATTGTTTTGAAGCTGTTTATTAGTATTATTACGGTGATATCTCGCCAGTTGAAAAAGGAGAGATAGCGGATTCAATTTTATACCTAACACAGGATGTTTTCTTCGCAGTACTTGACTATTGTAGTTTAAATTCGAACCGTGGTGGTCACTCGTCAGACTCGTGAGGATGGCGATCGTCGGAGATGAAGACGGTGGTTGTGCAAGGATCGCAGTAAGCCCTTCATTTCCTAGTCTGCAGTTCACTGTGTGCAGATCTTCAAATGTAAGCCCACTTCCGGACACTTTTCAACCTTGTGCTTCTTTAGAGATAATTTCGACGGCGAAGTTTTTCTTTTCAAGTCTGCTGTAAAAGATGGTGCCGATCTATAAATCGTACATCATGTCTTCAGCTACAAGTACAAGACCGTAGGTCTCGACGGACAACTAATGCTTTCGTCAAGGGTCGATCTGTGAGTAAAAATTATTTCTCGTTGTGCAAAAACATTTTCTGGTGCATCTTGCATATGCGTTGAAGGACGTTTGAAACAAGAAAAAAATACAAGGATGTTGGTTCGTCGATAGAAAGGTTCCTTCGATTAGGGGATGCAAGTTAAGTGGGAACATTTTTTCTGATAGGTTTTTTAAACAATGTGATAGAGTCGGCAAAACAAAAAAAATTACACTCCCTGTAATCTTGTCTTAAAGCCACTTCTAGAATTACTTTAATCAAATCAAATGTAAGAGAAAGAAAGTGACTGAGGAGCTCCGCCAGGGAAGACAATCTTCAGTGTTTGTTCGGGAATTGGCTCGATCTTTCAGATATTTCCACTGAACGTGAACCAAAGGCCAGAAACAGCAACATTGCTTCCCTCTGGGTTAGTGTACTTACTTCTTTGTTTTCTTAGTAAATATTCCACTCACCATTTACTTCGACTATTTAACGTTTGTCTACTTTTGAAGCGAAAGAATTGATGTCTTTGGAAAATTACTGCTTTGTTTTTACATCCAATTTACTCTCATGGAGATCGATAGTGACTTGTTACTGGTGTAACATTGTCTCCTCTCATAAATGTTTGACCTACACTAATCAAACTTTTTGCACAATGAGCTTCAACAGAAAGTTAATAAAGTTCTTTGGGGGCAATATTTCGAAACTGAGAGGCCATGTTTGTTTTAATTTTTGCGTGGACGTCGCGCGGATTTTAAGGCTCGCGCCATACTAGTGCTCAGGCTGACACGGCCAATTTACTCTAGGGAGCCACCTTTCCGTTTATAGTGGGGCAGATATGTGCAGATTTGGGGCCGGATTGCTCACTTTTTGTTAAAAGCACCAAATTTTCAGGAATGACAGAACTAATTATGACTATTAATATGTGATATGGTGCCATCGCAAATTTTTCCTGTTTAACTGGTTTTTAGAGTGAAAATTAAACTGGCCGCCATTTTGACCGGAAGTAAATATCATCTAACCGAAAGTACACAAAATTAAGCACTTTTTTACACCAAAATAACAATGAAATTGTTTATTATATAAATTACTCGTGGCTATTAATATGTGATATGGTGCCATCGCAAATTTTTCCTGTTAAACCGGTTTTTGGAGTATTACTAAAATGGCCGCCATTTTGACCGGAAGTAAACATCACCTAACCGAAAGTACACAAAATTTAGCATGTTAAGGTCAAAATGACGACAAAATTGTTTGTTCTATGTTTTGCAGGATTTTTATGTCATACAAAAAGGTCAACTGTGTTACAAATTAGCGGTTTAAATGAAAGAACCGGAGGTAAAAGCGGGATAAAATGGAAAATGCAGCTCACTCAAAGCAATTCATTTCGGTAGTGAACTAAAAAAAATGTGAAACAATGATTCACATTTTTAAGCATAGGAAAGGCCAAACATACGAACAAATTAAACTAGCAAAAAACAAATGATTTCTTTTTACTTGTTTTAACCCTTTAAGTCCCAATAGTGACCAACATCAATTTTCTTCTGACTCACAATATCCCCTGATACAAGGTCAAGAGATAAGGTTTTAGAATTAACAAAATTATCACCTAAGAGAAAATACTTTGATCTTTTATCAAATTCTCTCAACTTATCCTTTTAAGGAAATGTATAGAGACCAGTTTGAAGAATTTGTAAGGGTTAAAAGAGTTGATCCACTATTAATTAGAATGCAGAATGCTTTACTGCTTTCAAAGTAATTTGAAGTATAATAGCTCCACCATTTTGTGTTATTGAGGAGTACAAAATTAATAACACTGTGCATGTACATATTGGATTGAAATTGCTTTCACGATAACGTCTACTCATTTCAAAGTTTACCATTTTCAAGAACCTTCCGGGAAATTGGTTTGGAAAAATGGGTAAATGGGTCCCCTACTCAGCCTACTCAGCCTACTCTTTACAAACAGTGTATAGGTTCTTTAACTTACCACGGCATTTTATATGAACAAGGACCGTGAGACCGGGCCTACAGGTTTTTTTTTATTCCAAGAAGACTAGAAAGTGTAACCATTTACAGATGACATCGGAAAGCATTTAACGTCAGTTATTTAAAAATCCTGATCGACGATTGGTCCGGTCGGGGTTTGAAACCGCGGCTTCCCACTCAGTAGACCGGTGTTTATATCCACCTGGAGCTAACCGGGCGGCGGTTTAAGCAATAGTCCAGATATGAAGGAAAGGACCACAACGCAGTGAACACGTCGGAATGCAAAAAGGTGCTAACTTTACTATTGTCTCTACTAAGGTTCTGATTGGTTTAAACATCAAATTTCACGAAATCTTCACAAAGCAGCATGTATATTAATCCCTTTTTTTCTATCCAACTTCCTTATAACACAATCTCGTCTGAGTCAAAGTAACACAGAAATCGTATGTGCGGATCATGTAAAATTGTGAACATTTCTTGGTCATTGTTTGCAACTCTTGTGATTGGTCGAAATGTTTTAACTCAAAAATACACCCTTTAAAAGTGGAGTTTAAACACATTTTCTTTCTTAAACAGCCTTTCTGTGGATTTATGCATTCTCTGCGTAAAAATGAAAACATTTCTATGTGAGGAAAGCGTATTGCGCCACAACGAAACAAATTGCCTCCTTCTTACCTGGATCATTACTTAATTCAGCTGTATTTCACTATCAAGTGAATCTGCGCCTCTCTTATCAGAAGTGAGAGTTCAATGTAACTCCCATGTCATTTAATTATCATGGACTGAGCAGCACTGATTATCATGTTAAAGTCCACATGCAAGAAAATAAGGAAAAACCGTTTTCCGAATGTGCATCACTTACATTAATCCACAGAGCATGTAAAACGTATTCTCTTGGATATAGTATGTGACAAATATGTCGTGCCTAGAACAGCTTGAAGACTAAGATCTAGGGTAAACGTGTATCAGGAACTATACTAAGAAACTGGAAAAAGCTAGTTCTTTTGTAAAGATCAAAACAAGCAGGTGCATTTTAGATTCCTTGCATATTGAGCAACGCATGTCGTCTAGGGCCAGATGTCCAGTCTTTTCCCTGCATCGTTTGAAGTTAATTCGCTAGAAAGCTAGAAAGCAGATTCCCTTCTTTTAAGTCTCTATGTTCTTTGTGTCCAAGACATTTTCGTTGAGTCCACTCTCCATTCTAACTACCCATGAAGCTTCTCTACCATGAAGCCAAGTTACCTTCCCTATCATATATTTGGTACTAATGTACATCGACGCTACCTTGCAACCTACGAGATTGCTAACGTATTTACTAAAAAGGCTACACTTGCACTTTCTCCATTCCATGCATTCACAGGGTGTGACAAGGTGAATACTTCCGGTCACCTCCAGAAATAATCGGAGTTGCTTTTGCTTACACGTTCTCCCATGCGATAGAAAAAGTAGTTCTTTACTGTCAACTGACGAAGCCAAAGGTAGTTTCTTTGACCCGGCGGCCTGCATTACTTAAACATTTCAAGGGCACGGCGAACCATGCTGGCCTCATATGGAGTCAGCAGGCACTGGTTCCAAGCATCTGGGTTCCTAGTCTGCAAGATTGGGGCTGGATATCTCTAAGAGGCGAGTGGCGACTCTCCTGCACACCACTGTCAGTAATTACAAAGTTGAGGGTGGAACTAATCAAGTACATTCGCGTAAGAAGGGCTATGCCCAGAAGAGTAACAATCGTGAAAGGCAATCAGAAACTCTTTTTTTCGATTACAAGCACTCGTCTGCATGAAGTATCAAGTCATTAGGTCACCGAGATATCATCTGTTCTTCTCCGATATTCTGTATCATAGCCAAAGTAGGCTCAAGTTTAGTACGTAATGGATTATATATGATGAAAATACTAAATTGAGTGTATACATTAGATTTAAAGAAAATATTAAAGTAAAGAAAATTAGCAGGCACAACAGAAGTTTAGGCTCATTCCTTAAAAGTTCCGACTCTGGTAGTTTTACTTCCGGTCTAGCTGGCGGCCACTCATATCATGTCTATTCTACTTTTTTAGACAATTTGCGTCAAAATAATATCTCTTTGAATAAAAAAAACAGCTGCTTTAGGCATTTGCTGAAATTTTCTTATCCAAGGTGCTAAAATTCGGACGTTTAAAGAAAATGTTAATTTCACTTCCGGTTCAAAATGGCTGCCATTTTAAAACTCTTATTTTTCACACTTAATGGACTTTTTGGCGATGGCACCATATCCTATCTTTTTTAGGGCCTTGAAAACTATCATCATGCCAAATTTCATGCTTTTAACAGAAAGTGAACAATTGAAGCACATATCTGCTCTACTATTAATACAGGTTGGCAACAATAGAAATGACCATTTCAGGTACTTTTTAGGTGTCCGCGTCCGCTTAATAGAGGTGTCCGCTTAATAAAGGTTTCATTTAAAGTAAATAAGGGAAATAAATTTGGGGACTTCGGCTACGGTCCGCTTAATAGCAGGTGTCCGCTTAATACAGGTTTCCTTGTATTTCGAATGTTACGCAACAACGCCGATGCCTTCCATTTCCCGTGACTACCATCAAGAACCAACTACCATAAAAAACCGACTTCCTTTACTCGGCCGGGGCACCCAACGACAGCTTTCTATAAAATATCTGTTCGGAGAAACAAAAATTGCCTAGAATTTTCCATACCTTGAGGAAGACCAAACATTTCTAGCTGACTGTTCCATTCATGTACAATTTTCGAACCTATCTATTAAGCAAATTCCACGGCTCCTGTTTTCTGAAGTTTAATTTCTCGCATTGCACTCCCCAGGTTAAGCTATTTTTCGCAGAAAAGGAAACTTAAAATTTTCGGAATCGAAAATTCGATGGAACTGAGGTTTAGAAAAAATTTCACTTTCGTAAAACTTTAAATTGCATCTAAAACTTTCGGGAAATCAATACTGAATTAGCCCTTGTAATTTTGAAAAGACTCAAGTTGCCCTAGGATAACCGAACAGATATCAATAAATTTTATAGCGTCGCTGAGAATGTATTTCTAAAGATCTAAAATTACTCTGGATACTCCTAAAAAGTGTTTTCAATGCAATGCATTTGGAGAAGGAAACCGTCGTTGGGTGCCCTTGTTTACTTTTATGGTTAATTTAGTTCTTTTCTTTGTCCAGTTTGGATGAACGAACTTAGCTCCGTTACTGGTTACTGGGAGTTGTTGCTTTTTACCACTTAATGAATGGCTTTGTGAATAGATATGCACATGTCCTGAAATTTGTAAGGGGTGCTAGTATTTGGTGCTTAGCGCTTGAAGTGGTGCGTCATAGGTACCATACACTGCATAGCGCGCTCATGAACGTTTTTCAGTTTAGCGGTTGTTGCTTTGCGCCGCAACCCGTTTAACCTTCAGTTCATTAGGTGGACGAGAATGGATGAAATGATTACAGTGTTAAGATTGTATTGGCAGTTTTACCAATTAATGTTTCGTTTAATTGGTTGTCGTCTTGGATAATGAGGTTGCACGTTTACCGAAATTCAGGTAGTCCATGGATCAGGAGAGGAAAATTTCCGGGGGGTGGGGGTAGGTCCAGAAACATTGGGTGGGGGTGTGCGGCACGCTTTCTGAAACCCTTACCCTATTCCAGACCAAAATCTGAGATTTTCCCCACCCTATTTCAGACCTGATAAAAATTTGATACCCTATTTCAGACCTGACCCTGGAGCCCCGCGCGTGAGCGGAACGCGTGACAAGCTGTTACGGCACGTACACGGTTGGCGTAAACATTAAAAGGGAAATGGTCTTATCGCCTAATGATGTAGAAGTAGCTTCTTCTAAAAAACGTACCCAATTGGAGACTAGAGTGCTACAAACCATACCCTATTTCAGACCAAAATGGTCAAAGTTGATACCCTATTTCAGACCAAAACAGCTAAAAAACCATAGCAAAGCAATTGCAGGCATGTGATATCTTTCTAGTATACCATCGAATTCAAAAAAGACTACTAGTAATAATAATTGATCAACAAGATTATTGTTTTTGTTATAATATTGTCCTTCGTAAGGCTGTAGGCCCTCTTAATTATTTCCACCTCTCTTGGGTCACCACCTCCCAAAGCAAAAGGCCTACTCTCTGTCACATTTTTTCTATTTTATGTGCTTCTTACGCAATCAAACACAGTTTTAGAGATCCAGTACAAAGTGCTGTAAGAAAAAAAGGTAATTCTTTAGGATATTTTACTGCCCTCTCCTAATAGTACCACCTGTTCTTTAAGAATTCCCCTTTCATTAACCATTTAAAAAATTATCTAATTCTCTTAACTAAAGCTCACGTTCTAAAATTGAAAAACTCTAATGTTTCTTTACTCTAGGCTCCTTGTAATTCTCTCACGTGCACTAAAAGAAAAATCCTAGATCAGCAATTAAACTACTAACCTTAACTATGCGACGTAATGCCAGAGGGTCTTCTAACAGAAGAAGACTCAGCCCTTGCAGCAACTTTACGTCGAGGGATAAAGCCTTCCAGCTGTTAACACTTTACACTGTGAACATCAGCTTTTTCTCCATTCTATTCCACTCAGGATAGGCTATTTTGTTTGACAATTTCGGTAAATCAGAAGCTACAACATGTAACACAAATAACACAGCTAGCGTTCGAATCATTTTACTAAACTAGCACAACAGTTACACGAGTGGTAGGTCTACTAAACTGCGCGTGTCCGACCCAACTCGGGCTTATGCCCCACGCTACACTACCCCCTCCCACATAAGGTCCGAGGTACAAGAGAGAATTTCTAACTTAAGCATGCAAATTTTCCTACAAAGTTCAAGGGCCAGGTTGGGTAAACAACAACTGTTCTGACATAGTCTCGTAGCCAGACAGGCTCCCCTCGCTCACTCAGATTGACACGGCAGGTCAGCAGTTCGAGGGGATGTACTTAATGTACCACTAGAGTCACCACTAGATTCATGCTCCTGAGAGGGATGAGAAACCTCTGTGACTGTAGCAACTGGATTTTCCAGCCATTCCAATTCGACCTCTTCAGAAACAACTTAGGTTCTTCGAGGCGGTTGCTGCCCGTCCCTCAGGTTCTCCTCTTGTGGCGTATCTTCCGCATGGCCAGAAGAGGTTAACTGTGAGGGCTTCTCGTGGATTTCAGGTGGCGAAAAGAACGGCTTCAGATAATTGAAGAGGACCACCTTCCTCTGAGGACGATTTCCCGGCTTCCGCCTCTCCTCTTCAACGCGATAGGTAACATCAGACAGAGCTTTCACCATCTTCCAAGGACCACACCAGGGCTTGAGGAATTTCTTTCTTCACGTCCTGGTTCGGTTTCTATACCAAACCCGGTCTCCTACACGGAACCGCTGACCATGGCACTTGGTGTCATACTGCATGACATGTCATGCTTTCTGGGACTTGAGGTTCTCTCTCACTATCTGCTCCTTCTCTTGCAATTGCTGCTTCTGCTCAACAACATAATCGGGGTATGTCCGTGCCGACCCTTGGGAAGGTGTTGTCTCGAACCTAAGGAGAGCATCCAATGGCAGAATAGCTTCCCTACCGAACATTAAGCGGTAAGGGGTAAATCCTGTCGACTCATGCACACTAGTTTTGTAAGCAAGAACTGCTTTCGTCACAAAGTCAGCCTAGTCCCGGAGATGGTCAGAAATCAGCTTACAAAGGATCTTCACCAGAGATTTGTTCAGTCTCTCTACCTGCCCATCCCCTTGGGGATGGTACGGCGTTGTCCTTGTTTTCGCTGCGTCAATTAAATCGCACAGTCCTTTGAGCACAGCTCCATCCACATTGGCTCCCTGATCAGAATGCAAATCCTCGAAACACCCGAAACGGCATATGTATTCATCCATCACCTTCTTCGCCAGCGTGACTGCTGAAGTGTTTCTCACAGGGAAGGCTTGGGCAAACTTAGTAAAATGATCGGAGACCACCAGCAACCACTCATGGTCAGAGGTAGATCTTGGTGTGGGACCTACGATGTCTATTGCGACCCTTTGTACGGGGGTGCCCTGCCTTAATGTTTATAAGGGGTGCCTTTGGAAGCTTGCAAGGGTCGTTGACGAGACAGATGAGCACTAGCCCCCGGGGGTACTTTAGAAATTTTTGGGTGGGGAAGTGCCGCTGGGACCCTGGGACCCTTAACCTATACCAGAGCTAGTTCAGCTGAATTTTGCTACCCTATACTAGGGTAAACTCCTCAAATCCCCCTATCCTAGAGTAGCTGTTTTCCAGAAAGTACTGAGGTCACTAGCACAGTCTAGCCAAAACAAAACCTTATACCACAATCCCCAGGTTAGATAAAATCTTCAACCAACTGATCACTTTCCCTGAAAAATGATACCCTATTCTAGACCCAAACGCATTGATTTATATACCCTATCCTAGAGTAAACTGCTTGAAAACCATACCCTTCACAGCGGCACATACCTATATAGCCCATATATGGCAGTACCCCCCCCCCCCCCCCACCACCACCCGCCACCCGAAATCTGGTTAAAATTAGAAAAATATGGTTCCTGATTATGTTAAAAAGTACTCAGCAACCATCTACGAATTGTTATTATAAAGCTTTTGAGTTAATCTGCACAGCGTCTGTCTAATCTAATCAGAAATCCTCTCTTCTCACTGTCTGGGATTTTCCCTACGTGTAAAAAACAAAGCCCTCTATCTTCCTCTATCTAGGATTCGAATCCATTGTTCACGCGGCTGATTAGTCTGACTGAGAAAATTGTCAGAAGTTAAAATGTTGACGTCAAAGAAGAAATATACGCTATGAGCATAGAATCGAATGATATAATTTTATGCCGGCAGAAAAAAAACCTACCTAAGCTTATTTAATTAATAAAAGATCTTAAAGTATCCTCCAGTCAATTTATCATTGAACTTTAAAATGAAAGTGAAAATCTAAAAGAACGGCGGGTAAACGTCAGAATACGAACGGCGGCGAACAGCATTAAGAATTAGGAAAAACCTCTGCAAATATCTGAGAATCAGCTTCGAGAAACCCGCGAAACCGTGATGATTGTGCTAGTAATTTTATCCTTATTGGCAAAATGAAAAACAAAAACATAGTTCCTTACCAAAGAAAGAAAGCCGGTTGGTTTTCTTCTTCAGCATAACTTAACTCATTACTCATTTATACCGTCGATGACTCCTAACTTCCTCTTCAACTTGCTCCTTGCTTCAACCTCAACACAAATTTGGTAGTAACAACATGGCGGCCTTCAAGTCTCAGCCATACTTGCAGCTCAGTTAGCCTTTGGAATACCGATAGCTTTTATTCTTGTTTACGTGCTTATTCCTCTGTATCACAGTCAGAACGAGACCAACAGAGCAGTCATTGCTGGAGCTTTTCCTCTGGTAACTGCCGTTCCAAAAGTCATAGTGCGTGTAGCTGCACAAAGAATCGACTTTCTTCATCCTGGAGAATCGCACGTGCTGCTAAGCGTCTTGTACGTGGCTTCCGCGATCGTTTTTCGAGTCATGCGAGCCGAGCTAACGAGTCTACGACTATTTATAGCCCTGAGCTTTGCCCACGGCTCTGTTGATGTGCTTGAAAGGGCCACCATCGAGTTTCGCGATTACAAGTGGTACTTTATTTACAAAAAACTCAAGAGAGACGTTACGATCTTGAGGGCGGACAAATTTCGCACACCAAGAAGTGTGCGCTTTATTGCTGATATGAGTATTCAGATGATTCTTGGTGAATCAACAGCTTTGATCGCAGCGGTCGGTTTATTCAGTTGTACAACTTCATGTACAACAACAACACACCTTCGTTTACCGACCTGGCGCAGTTTTTTAAATTTGCGTCTCTATAGCGCTAAGCATTGACTTTGTTTTTAATTCGCTCTCGTTTTGGTTACAAATGTCCTATTTGAACTTTGCGGTTGTGCGAGTCTGGAAGAGAAGATGGCGGAAACATATGCTCGTGGGTCTTATTTTGACTGCGGTCACGATGTGCTATTTTACAACTCATCTATTTGCCGTTGTTAAGGTGGCTCGATACAGATTTTCAGGGTCAATACCTCCCAAGTTTGAGCATAAACTACGTCGCCAAAAACAAAGTTTTGGAAAACTTGCCACCACAGTTGTATTAGATAAAGATGAAAATTTGTTGTGATTAGGGTTGCAACGGCATCGGAGTTGTCATAGCAACGAAATGACGCTATTACCTATTTTTCTTGCAGCAGTATATCTCAGCACTGGGAACTGTTCTTCGAAAATCATTCACGGGAGCTTTTTCCTCCAATAGCAGCCTTTATGTTCGTGAAGTTTAAGCGAAATATTTAAGAGCGTTATCGAGATATTTTGGGATAAAGTTTTTATTGTTAGAAACACACTAAAAAATGGACAATATTGTTGTTTGGCCGTTATCTGTAGAAAATGAAGCGCTTTCGACATGAAATTTCACCTCATAGTAGTTTCAATCTTTTTAAAAGCGCTCGATAGATTTTTTTAAAAATTTAAGATTCTTGAGATTAACCTTCCTTTTATATGACCTTTTAGTGTCAAGATTATTGATATATTGTAAGGCAGTAAAATAAGGGCTACAATTCGTTACTTTTTTTATCGGAAGTTTCGTCATTACAAGTGAAAGCCTCAAATTATTCAAGGCATTGTCTCGAAGTTTCATTTTCAGGTGAAAAGCAGTAACTAACAATGCATTTGAAATATGCAAAAATGCTAGCCATTGTTGTGCACGAAAATATGAAACTCGGACACAATACCCTGAATAATGAAAGCTCACACTTGTAAACACAAACTTTCTGCTAAAATATTAGCGAATTGTAGCCCTTATTTTACTGCCTTTCAATATATCAATAATCTTGAAACTAAAAGGTCATGTAAAAGGAAGGTTAATCTCAAGAATCTTAATTTTTTTAAAAAATCTATCGAGCGGTTTAAAAATTATTCGCTAATTTGTTAAAGTAGACCAAAATGTTCAAAAAACTGCTAACAAGACCGCCTCGATACATACTAATCAAATCCTTCTTTCTAGCAATCGGCTGGAGCTATCTCCTTCACTGCGTATTTTCCTTTTCTAATGCCAAAAGTTCGTCCAAAAAAAATTAGGGGTCACTGGCTTAGTTTTCTAGTTATCAGTGCTGGAAGCCAAAAAGTAGGTCCAAATAATCCTTAAGATACGTTGCCATGGTAACTGCTAATGACGAAATAATGGTTGTTTTAAGTCAAGCATTAGACTCATTAGACATTCATTAGACTGTTCACAGTCCTCTATTTTTCCGTAAGATCGTCGAGATCGAACGCTTTGCGTTACGGGCTACAATCTTGCATGATTGTCAAAACTACTTAGGGGCGGGAGCGGGGGCGGTTTTGGAGGAAGCGGGAAAGATAGAGGGGCTGTAATAACATCACTGCAGCTCGCGTTCAGGAGGCGTGGCAGGAAATTTTACGCCTTTTACCATCCATTAATTAAGAAACTTCGCAGGTGATGAAAAACATGCCAGACACATTTAGCATCTATTTCGCGTTTTTACAAATACAGTATCTCTTTTTTGAACAGTGATTTTATACAGTTTCTAGGCCATTCCTCCAAATAAAATCGGCAAACACGCACAGGTGAAACATTTTCCTGAAAAGATGACTGTGAGCGTCAGGTTTGGAACGCCGTGGCCGCTTCGTGAACTATCGATCAATGTAGTACATGAGCAATTAAGAAGCACAATTTATGAGCAAAGTATTTCACCAGTTGACGACACTATGGCTGAAGACTTGATTGTAAGCCGTCATAGTCAGTGAAGCGAACACCTCAGTTGCTGATGAATGGCAGATGAATCCTGATAAAATGCACGTCCATGAGCGAGGGACGTGACAACTTTGCCATGTTAGAAGACTGGCTTTTCCTTTAAATATTTCCTTCTACTTAATGCAACACACGCCACTTTGGAGGTCTAAATTTCGGATACTGAGGATAAAGAAGACACGGACAAAAATAGGAACTCTGAGAATTTCGCACACAAGTTTAAAGCTTCACCGGGACATCCCATCCGGGAGCTTCACAGAGAGCGACTTGAGGAAAATAGGAGCTGACAAGGTTTGGTGACTGAGTAGAACATACAAGTGTAGCCCACGTCGAGGTTTCAGGGGGTTTGCTTTTGTTTGTATCCGTATCTTGCTAAGCTTTTATCATTAAATTTGTACAAGATCTTGTGATCACAAGTCTGTGTTTTCGCCCATTCAGCAAGCACGCTATATTGATGTCAGCATTAGCGAGTTTCAGAAACACGCCTTTGAAAATTTTCAGCTCTCGTGATGTTTCTTGATATTTCTTTTACCATTTTATGGAGATGTAAACTGAAGTCACCGCAAAATGGAAACTTAAAAAAGCATATAATCCATTTATCTCGAAACATAATACACATGACTTACACGACCTTTATTTTCGTAAAGGTGTTTTGAATACGAACGAACACAGTCAATGTGAGGGGCAAAAACAGCATTAATATAAATGAACCATAGGATTTTAACTAACATAAGGGTCAATTATTGTGCATTGAGATGAATCGCTTGAAAAGAGAGACTTCGCTTGAAGATGTGATCAGAAGTAAACAAAGGCATAATAGTGCGTCACGTTCAGTCTTTTTATTATCCAAGGAGTCACTGTGAATAGTGTTTCCATAGTGTTTCGAGCGAATTTTTAACTCACATCGGTATCAGGTAAAAAATATGTTATCGATCGTTTCATCTATTTACATTGTTTGAAGTGCGTGCTGGTGAACGCAACATGCGAGCGAGAAATCTTTAAACTTTTTTAGGTCTCAAAATTCAAAGGATTTTATTCCTTTAAGTTAGAGAAAAATACCATGAGGAAATCTTAAAACTGAATATTTTTCATCTTGTGGAAAAAATAGTGCGTTTTCATGTAGACTGTGGACCGCAAATTAGGATCGCACTTTTCACAAACATGCGAAGTCTGAAGTTCAGAACCCAACCGACGATTGCATTTGTCGCTGCTGTCAATCATCTTAACTGACCTCTTAGGAAACGAAACTTTACTTCACGGGTTCAAAAGGTCATGGTTTGTGATTTATGGATTTCGATCCGTTTTGTGTGTTTCTCTGTTTCAAGGTTCGTTGCTTGTGATCGTAATTATGATTGACGGAAGCGATAAACACAATTGTGAAGGTGGCTTTTCAACTTTAGAGTTCGCATGTTTGTGAAAAGCGCAGTTAAGTCTCCGTGCAGTCACTGAGGCCCCTGGATCAAGCGGGATCAATGGGCAGTTAACTGTCTGTTTTAGTATACTTCTAGTTTTCATACAATACAATATTTCTGTCTAGTGTAAATCAGCTCAGTCTGTCGCATTTTATGCTCGTAGAAGGACAACAATTATTGGAATGTCCGGTTACGTCAAATTAGTCACGTTATACTGTCACGCTATATTTTGGGGCACAGAGGGATTGGGGGAGGGGTGCGTGGAAATAATGCAAATTGTTTCCTGATTACAATTAATGGCTAACTTGTTTATCTTTATTTATAATGGTGGAATTTAAAAGTTATTATACAGCCCCCACTTAAAAATGGTATTCTTTTTTTTTTTGGTTACGAAAGTCTTTCAAGAGGGTACAGTGTTCTGAATGAGTTTATGTTTCAGTCTCGCATGAGATTCTGTTGCATGCAATGGTTGCCGACAAGGTTTTATGGTAGCCTGAGTGTGTATAGTCGCCCCCTCCTCTCAGAAAAAATAGCCCCTTTGCAGCCCAGTTACAAATCGCCTTTCGTCGATTCTTGTTACTTATAATATAGCTTGTTTTTGGCTTTATGGTTTCACGATTGATCAAACAAGCATAAATTGAACGACTTGTGTACCTTGTCTAGCACTTCCGCGCCTCAGGGTTTCATTAAAGAAGTTCTTTGGACCATCCAGTAATCAAAGGCAACTTCGAAGACATAATATAAATATGAATGTGAAACAATGCTTCGGAAAAATCTCGGTTTAACGTGGTATCTGATAAAAGCATAATACTGTGGCACATGAGGCTTTGTGAACAGTAAACTGTCCACTAAAATGGCGACACTATTAAAGACTATTTAGACCGAATTTCATTGTGTACGAACTAGCTTTACTTGGGTTGCTGTCTGCCGGGGTTCAAAAATGAAACGCACGAAGGTGCAGTCATAAGGCCTACTCTGGGACCTAAAGTCGCCCAAAGTTGCCTTAAGTCGCCTAAAATCGCCTTAAGTCGCCTAAAGTTGCCTTAGGTCGCCTTTAGTTGCCTTAAGTCACTAAATCATTCAAATCATAACGAGGTTCAAATTGTCTTATAGTTATGACTTTTTTAGTTTTCTATTTCCAGAATGCATGATTTCTCATAAAGTGTGTAATAACCCGTGTTCAATAATATTGGCCACAGACCCACCCCACCCCCCCACAAAAAAACTCCCACGGTGTCTTAAGACCCATTAATTTCTTCTCCAGCCCTCTAATCTATACATTTAATTACTTTACGCAATTTAATACACGTAATAATTAGTCGTAAGCAATACAAGAATAATCATTCCTGTATTGTTTATGCAAAAATGACAACACATAGTACATAACTTTATCCAGTCACTTGTACAGGTATTTCAATAATTTCATCCGGAGGTTTGTCTCATATCTCAGAGTAAAAATATTGTTTAAAAAGGCATTCAAAGGTTCAAGTTCTAGCTAAATTACAGTAAACAGTGTGCAAAGAGAGTAGACAGAGTAGTGTGCAGACAATAGCCCTGGGGTACTGGATTTTATGATTGGGCTAGTGAACTGCATTTTTAACTTGCCTGGCTGGCAAGTTTTTTAGGGAATTCAGATTACAGAAGAACTATAATCAGTCCAATTCATAAAAAAAAAATTGGGGTTAGTCAAAATGGCTTTCAGGCTAGTGTATGCTAGGTAAGCTGTAAAGCTGACTTTCTTTGCACCCTGAACAAAATATAATTTAAAAGTGAGTTTCTTTTCTACTCCTTTGTGAGAGTCCAACATTGAAAGACATTTCAAGTAACTAAGATCAATACAGGTAGGTTGCAGGGAGAAAAAAAAAACAATTATTGCCGCCACAACATTAATCTAAATTTTCTGGTAGTTAATACAAGTCTAAAGGTCAATCACAAAAAGTGTCCATGTAAATTACCGACTCAGATTTTAAGAGCAACTAATGATAAGTTTTTTCTCCAGCACACAACCTCTGATCTGTATTTACCGTCGAATTATATCCATCTATCATTGACAGAAACACAATCACTCTTACAAACTTGAACACTTAGCTTAGCTTGTACGTTTCAGTCGTCTCTTTAGGTCCCTTCCAGACAGAAATTCAAGCTTTGTACATCGAAGGTGCGTAAAACTGCTCTTTGTTTATGTTGTCGTGATTGCTCCCTGCCAAACAATTTGATGTAATCGACCATTATTGATGAAGAACGTAGAAAAGCGAAATTATACTGTTCTTTCCTCCCGGTATTTAGACAATGGCAAAATTTGCAATAAATTCACACTGTAGTTATGAGAAAAATTTATCCGTTAAGTCACTTTGTATTATTATTAAAGAAAAATTTAGCCATTAATTAACGGCTAAATTTTACTCTTTACTAACCAAAAATTTAGCCATTAATTAACGGCTAAATTTTCATTAACTATTTATACAAACGAAAAATTTAGCCATTAATTAAGGGCTAAATTTTCATAACTATTTAAACAAACGAGAAATTTAGCCATTAATTAACGGCTAAATTTTACTCTTTACTAACAAAAAATTTAGCCATTAATTAACGGCTAAATTTTCATAACTATTTATACAAACGAGAAATTTAGCCATTAATTAACGGCTAAATTTTCATTAACTATTTATAAGTTAAACTTTCATTAACTATTTATACAAACAAAAAATTTAGCCATTAATTAACGGCTAAATTTTCATAACTCTTTATACAAACGAGAAATTTAGCCATTAATTAACGGCTAAATAATTCCCACATATATATGAAGACAGCTAAACTTAGCCGTTATTTAACGGCTAACTATTTCCCTTTATAAAAGTATCATGCATTTTTAGCCGTTAATTAACTAACGGCTAAATATTTCCGATATATATATATAAATACAGCTAAACTTAGCCGTTATTTAACGGCTAACTATTTCCCATTATATAAGTTTCATGCATTTTTAGCCGTTAATTAACGGCTAAATATTTCCCACTACATAAGTATCATGCATTTTTAGCCGTTAAATAACGGCTAACTATTTCTCACTATATAAGCATCATGCATTTTTAGCCGTTATTTAACGGCGAAATATTTGCCGTATATATAAGAATACGGCTAAACTTAGCCGTTATTTAACGGCTAACTATTTCCCACTATAAAAGTATCATGCATTTTTAGCCGTTAACTAACGGCTAAATATTTCCGATATATATATAAATACAGCTAAACTTAGGCGTTATTTAACGGCTAACTATTTCCCATTATATAAGTATCATGCATTTTTAGCCGTTAATTAAGGGCTAAATATTTCCCACTATATAGGTATCATGCATTTTTAGCCGTTAAATAACGGCTAACTATTTCTCACTATATAAGCATCATGCATTTTTAGCCGTTAATTAAGGGCTAAGTATTTGGTAAGGTGGTGAAAGCTCTGTCTGATGTTACCTATCGCGTTGAAGAGGAGAGGTGGAAGCCGGGAAAACGTCGTCAGAGGAAGGTGGTCCACTTCAATTATCTGAAGCCATGCTTTTCGCCACCTGAAATCCACGAGAAGCCCTCACAGTTAACCTCTTCTGGCCATGCGGACGATACGCCACAAGCGGAGAACCTGAGGGACGGGCACCAACCGTCTCGAGCACTACGGGCCTCAGCGTTCCGAAAGTTAAAAAATTCGTATCGTCTGGTTGCTATGAAGTGACGTAATCATCCAGTTGAGTATCCATCACCGTAACACTTTTGCGGTCAACTACCGCAGCGCTCGTATACGTAAAGTACTTTACTTAAAACCGTGCTCAAAACCCTGTAGGAAGTCTGTTTATTTTTGAGTCGATTAATACACTCCTGACTTTCACGAGGTCAACTTTTGCATAAATTATCAAACATTATCTTAAGCGGGAAATCTACCTATGGTTCGCGGGAAATGGAACTTCTATAGCGGCGCGAGACAAATGTTTCGAGACGAAAGGAGAAATCACTGGCATGATAGCTCATGTAATGGTAATTTTATCAAACCAGGTCGCGCCGTGTTCGCTCGAGAACGCTGTGACAACCTCGTTTGGCGCGCTTCTCAATAGTCCAAAACATGTTGTGATCGGTAAGTAGACTTAAGCACTTAGTATCGCCAAGCCATTCGAATTTGTATACCCAATTCTTTGTCTGAAGATTATAGCAAACAAACATACCAAGTAAATCTGGATGGAAGAGGAAATTGTCTCCCTAAACGCAGCCAGATTATATTGCACATGAAGTATGGCGGCACAATTCAACGTGTCTTACAGGTCAGCCCTAATTTATAGTTCATAGGAGTATAATTTGCGATCTCCCTATATTCGCTTAAGTTTTCTTTGATTAAACTTCAGTAGAAACAAAACAACGCAGACATGACAATCGCCTCCATGAGACACAATCGGCTGAAGGAAATATCTGTTTACAAGTCGGGTAAATTATCCATTCTTCGCACGGCAAAATCAGCTAAAATCAGTCGCAAGAAACCTGGCATATTATTAAGCCTGAGCGCTTCTAAGAATAACACGCTTAGAATTTTGACGCGTAGGAAAAAATAGGCAGTTGTTCTATATCCTTTCTGGTTCATCCAGGTAGAAATCATGGCAAATTGTTACGCCAGGGCGCTTCTAGGATATATAACACGTTTAGCATTTCGACCCGTAGCCGTAAAAAAAAAAAAAAAAATAGGTAGTTGTTCTATATCCTTTCTGGTTCACCCAGGTAGAAGCGCTGGCATGATGTTATTATGCCTGAGCGCTTCTAGGATATATAACACGTTTAGCATTTCGACCTGTAGCCGAAAAAAAAAATTAAGCGGTTGTTGTATATCCTTTCTGGTTCATCCAGGTAGAAGTCCTGGCATGATGTTATTATGCCTAAGCGCTTCTAGGATATATAACACGTTTAGCATTTCGACCTGTAGCCGAAAAAAAAAAATTAAGCGGTTGTTGTATATCCTTTCTGGTTCATCCAGGTAGAAGTCCTGGCATGATGTTATTATGCCTAAGCGCTTCTAGGATATATAACACGTTTAGCATTTCGACGCGTGGAAAAAAAAATTAGGTACTTGTTCTATATCCTTTCTGGTTCATCTAGGTAGAAGTCCTGGCATGATGTTATTATGCCTGAGCCCTTCTAGGATATATAACATGTTTAACATTTCGACCTGTAGCCGAAAAAAAAATTAAGCAGTTGTTGTATATCCTTTCTGGTTCATACAGGAAGAAGTCCTGGCATAATGTTATTATGCCTGAGCGCTTCTAGGATATATAACACGTTTAGCATTTCGACGCGTAGAAAAAAAAATTATGGAGTTGTTGTATATCCTTTCTGGTTCATCCAGGTAGAAGTCCTGGCATGATGTTATTATGCCTGAGCGCTTCTAGGATATATAACACGTTTAGCATTTCGACCTGTAGCCGAAAAAAAAAAAAAGCAGTTGTTGTATATGCTTTCTGGTTCATCCAGGTAGAAGTCCTGGCATGATGTTATTATGCCTGAGCGCTTCTAGGATATATAACACGTTTGGCATTTCGACCTGTAGCCGAAAAAAAAAAATTAAGCAGTTGTTGTATATGCTTTCTGGTTCAACCAGGTAGAAGGCCTGGCATGATGTTATTATGCCTGAGCGCTTCTAGGATTTATAACAAGTTTAGCATTTCAACCCGTAGCCGTAAAAAACTAAAAAAAGGTAGTTGTTGTATATCCTTTCTGGTTTATCCAGGTAGAAGTCCTGGCATGATGTTATTATGCCTGAGCGCTTCTAGGATATATAACACGTTTAGCATTTCGACCTGTAGCCGAAAAAAAAAAATTAAGAAGTTGTTGTATATCCTTTCTGGTTCATCCAGGTAGAAGTCCTGGCATGATGTTATTATGCCTGAGCGCTTCTAGGATATATGACACGTTTAGCATTTCGACCTGTAGCCGAAAGAAAAAAAAAAAGAAGTTCCTTTATATCCTTTCTGGCTTATCCAGGTAGAAGTCCTGGCATGATGTTATTATGCCTGAGGGCTTCAAGGATATATAACACGTTTAGCATTTCGACCTGTAGCCGAAAAAAAAACATTAAGCAGATGTTTTATATGCTTTCTCGTTCATCCAGGTAGAAGGCCTGGCATGATGTTATTATGCCTGAGCGCTTCTAGGATATATAACACGTTTAGCATTTCGACCTGTAGCCGAAAAAAAAAAAAAAGAAGTTGCTTTATATCTTTTCTGGTTTATCCAGGTAGAAGTCCTGGCATGATGTTATTATGCCTGAGCGCTTCTAGGATATATAACACGTTTAGCATTTCGACCTGTAGCCGAAAAAAAAACATTAAGCAGTTGTTTTATATGCTTTCTCGTTCATCCAGGTAGAAGGCCTGGCATGATGTTATTATGCCTGAGCGCTTCTAGGATTTATAACAAGTTTAGCATTTCAACCCGTAGCCGTAAAAAAAAAAAAGGCAGTTGTTGTATATCCTTTCTGGTTCATCCAGGTAGAAGTCCAAGCATGATGTTATTATGCCTGAGCGCTTCTA
This sequence comes from Porites lutea, assembly GCF_958299795.1. Taxonomy (NCBI): domain Eukaryota; kingdom Metazoa; phylum Cnidaria; class Anthozoa; order Scleractinia; family Poritidae; genus Porites; species Porites lutea. Next base: position 10,238,978 of record NC_133210.1, read on the forward strand.
GGATATATAACACGTTTAGCATTTCGAGGAGTAGAAAAAAAAATTAGGTAGTTGTTGTATATCCTTTCTGGTTCATCCAGGTAGAAGTCCAAGCATGATGTTATTATGCCTGAGCGCTTCTAGGATATATAACACGTTTAGCATTTCGAGGGGTAGAAAAAAAAATTAGGTAGTTGTTGTATATCCTTTCTGGTTTATCCAGGTAGAAGTCCTGGCATGATGTTATTATGTCTGAGCGGTTTTTGGATATATAACACGTTTAGCATTTCGACCTGTAGCCGAAAAAAAAAAATTAAGCAGTTGTTGTATATCCTTTCTGCTTCATCCAAGTAGAAGTCCTGGTATGATGTTATTATGCCTGAGCGCTTCTAGGATATATAACACGTTTAGCATTTCGACGCGTGGAAAAAAAAAATAGGTAGTTGTTCTATATCCTTTCTGGTTCATCCAGGTAGAAGTCCTGGCATGATCTTATTATGCCTGAGTGCTTCAAGGATATATAACACGTTTAGCATTTCGACCTGTAGCCGAAAAAAAAATTAAGCAGTTGTTGTATATCCTTTCTGGTTCATCCAGGTAGAAGTCCTGGCATGATGTTATTATGCCTGAGCGCTTCTAGGATTTATAACACGTTTAGCGTTTCGACCTGTAGCCGAAAAAAAAAAAATAAGCAGTTGTTGTATATCCTTTCTGGTTCATCCAGGTAAAAGTCCTGGCATGATGTTGTTATGCCTGAGCGCTTCTAGGATATATAACACGTTTAGCATTTCGACCTTTAGCCAAAAAAAAAAAATTAAGCAGTCGTTGTATATCCTGTCTGGTTCATCCAGGTAGAAGGCCTGGCATGATGTTATTATGCCTGAACGCTTCTAGGATATATAACAAGTTAAGCATTTCAACCCGTAGCCGTAAAAAAAAAAAAAGGTAGTTGTTCTATATCCTTTCTGGTTCATCCAGTAGAAGTCCTGGCATGATGTTATTATGCCTGAGCGCTTCTAAGATATATAACACGTTTAGCATTTCGACGCGTAGAAAAAATAATTAGGTAGTTGTTGTATATCCTTTCTGGTTCATTCAGGTAGAAGTCCTGGCATGATGTTGTTATGCCTAAGGGCTTTTAGGATTTATTCCACGTTTAGCGTTTCGACCTGTAGCCGAAACAAAAAATTAGGCAGTTGTTGTATATCCGTTCTGGTTCATCCAGGTAGAAGTCCTGGCATGATGTTATTATGCCTGAGCGCCGCTAGGATATATAACACGTTTAGCATTTCGACCTGTAGCCGAAAAAAAAAATAAGAAGTTGTTGTATATCCTTTCTGGTTCATCCAGGTAGAAGTCCTGGCATGATGTTATTATGCCTGACCGCTTCTAGGAGATATAACACGTTTAGCATTTCGACGCGTAGAAAAAATAATTAGGTAGTTGGTGTATATCCTTTCTGGTTCATCCAGGTAGAAGTCCTAGCATGATGTTGTTATGCCTGAGCGCTTCTAGGATATATAATACGTTTAGCATTCTAACCTGTAGCCGAAAAAAAAATTAAGCAGTTGTTGTATATAATTTCTGGTTCATCCAGGTAGAAGTCCTGGCATGATGTTGTTACGCCTGAGCGCTTCTAGGATATATAACACGTTTAGCCTTTCGACCTGTAGGCGAAAAAAAAATTAAGCAGTTGTTGTATATGCTTTCTGGTTTATCCAGGTAGAAGTCCTGGCATGATGTTATTATGCCTGAGCACTTCTAGGATTAATAACAAGTTTAGCATTTCAACCCGTAGCCGTAAAAAAAAAAAAATTAAGCAGTTGTTTTATATCCTTTCTCGTTCATCCAGGTAGAAATCCTGGCATATTATTATACTTGAGCGCTTCTAGGATATATAACACGTTTAGCATTTCGACCTGTAGCCGAAAAAAAAATTAAGCAGTTGTTGTATATCCTTTCTGGTTCATCCAGGTAGAAGTCCTGGCATGATGTTATTATGCCTGAGCGCTCAGTATTCTTGCCAGAAAACGCGAATCACCTTGTACACAATCTTGGACAAAACTGTTGCGAAAATTGTATACTTGGACAGCATTTTTCTAAAAATCGTAGCTGTACCGGTTCTACCCCACCCCCCTTCCCCTAAAAGCAATGTTGTTGTGTATTCAAAAGAAAGCCTGATCCCTGGGGGTTTGTGGGAAGCAACATTGAATCGGGGGAAGGGGTTTTCTTCCCGCAAAGGCGTCGTTTTGGAAATAGTTTTGTTGCGTAAGAAAGTGGCCATGATGGGAAAAACTTTCTCAAGTAGTTTTGTCCGGGATTGTATTTGACTGGGAAAGGCGATTTGCAGCCCGGCTTAACGCAGCCAAATAAGCCTGTTCTTTATAAATGTAGTACATTTCAAAGACAAGTAGATAATTAATGCAAAATGAGTGAAAAACAGAGGCGTTTATGACAAGAAAACCAATTGGTATGTCTTCCTTGATTGGAGTGGTCAGTCAAGAACGTTTGCGAAATTCATTTTCCATGCATGGTTTTTACGCGCGCTTTGAGTGAAGAGTAGCGGGCATACATTGCGCTTTTCGAGGACGAAAAGGACGTTTCCGTCTAGCAGATTAGCCAGAAAATGGGAATTTCACCCACTACGATTCGATCAACAAATAACACATGAAACTTTTGCTGAATTTTCAGAGTGCGTGACCCGACAACTTTGAACAATTTTCCCATCAACGAAATAGTCAATGGGCAAGCACTTGCAATGAATAAAAGCATCAAATGGCGAGAGGATGAAATATTTACAAAAGCTGCATTTTTACTTTTCACATTTGAATGCTTACTTTTGAAACTGTAGCGATATCAAGTCCAAAGAAACACACTATGAAATCTAGAAATATCACGCGCGATAACGTGACAAGATGTACTATCGCGTGACCTGTAAAAGTGTACGTTTCCTCTTCGGGTTACATATGACTGGAAAAAATTATGACCTAAATTGATAATTTGTAAACCAAGGAACCATAAAAGTTGCCATAGTTGACTTCTAATCTTTTTCTCTCCGCAATATCTGCAAGTCGGAACGATTAACAGGACATATTTGAACGGTTGCGAAGATTAGCAACGGTTAACAACGATTAACAGGAAAGTTTAAAAAGAATCAGAAGGTCATTCTCTATTGAAAACGAAATGTGTTAACCGTTTCAATGCTTTGTTAATCGTAATATTATTCTATCCATGGAATTATCATAAAAAGTTAACCGACTTTTAACAAACAAAGTTTCTGTAACACCCATAGTTTAACCAATTATAAGCATCGAGAAGCAATTTCAATGTGACGGGAAACGGTTCCATATTGGATTGACTATTATGTCCCTAAATAAACACTACGAACTCCTTTTCTTCGAAGAGAACTGTCATACAAGTCTTGTTCAGACTCTTCTGAAAAAGGTAAATTACTTTTCACATTTTCCGAGCCTACCATTCCGGAACTACCGGCAAATATGTAACAATTAGCACGCGTTGTACGGCTATTTCGAAATATGACTGTTTTAAAACAAGAGGGTGATGCAAAAAACGTGTATGAGGTCTTGCTTTTCTGTGAGAAGATGGTCTGGCCTGAAACTTTGTGCACAAAACAGCTTCTCTAAAGTGCTTTTTATTAGCATGTTTTTGTTTTGTCCTTGCAAATATTCTTGCCAGAAAACGCGAAGCACCTTGTACACAATCTTGGACAAAACTGTTGAGAAAATTGTATACTTAGACAGCATTTTTCTAAACATCGTAGCTGTACCGGTTCTACCCCACCCCCCTTCCCCTAAAAGCAATGTTGTTGTGTATTCAAAAGAAAGCCTGATCCCTGGGGGTTTGTGGGAAGCAACATTGAATCGGGGGAAGGGGTTTTCTTCCCGCAAAGGCGTCGTTTTGGAAATAGTTTTGTTGCGTAAGAAAGTGGCCATGATGGGAAAAACTTTCTCAAGTAGTTTTGTCCGGGATTGTATTTGACTGGGAAAGGCGATTTGCAGCCCGGCTTAACGCAGCCAAATAAGCCTGTTCTTTATAAATGTAGTACATTTCAAAGACAAGTAGATAATTAATGCAAAATGAGTGAAAAACAGAGGCGTTTATGACAAGAAAACCAATTGGTATGTCTTCCTTGATTGGAGTGGTCAGTCAAGAACGTTTGCGAAATTCATTAACCAGGCATGGTTTTTACGCGCGCTTTGAGTGAAGAGTAGCGGGCATACATTGCGCTTTTCGAGGACGAAAAGGACGTTTCCGTCTAGCAGATTAGCCAGAAAACGGGAATTTCACCCACTACGATTCGATCAACAAATAACACATGAAACTTTGCTGAATTAGTCAGAACGCGTGACCCGACAACTTTGAACAATTTTCCCATCAACGAAATAGTCAATGGGCAAGCACTATCAATGAATAAAAGCATCAAAATGGAGAGACGATGAAATATTTACAAAAGCTGCATTTTTACTTTTCATATTTAAATGCTTACTTTTGAAACTGTAGCGATGTCCAGTCCAAAGTAACACACTATGAAATCTAGAAATGTCACGCGCGATAACGTGACAAGATGTACTATCGCGTGACCTGTAAATGTGCACGTTTTGTCTTCGGGTTACATATGACTGGAAACAATTATGACCTAAATTGATAATTTGTAAGCCAAAGCATGATAAAAGTTGCCACAGTTGCCTTCTAATCTTTTTCTCTCCACAATATCTGCAAGTCGGAATGATTAACAGGACATTTTGGAGCGGCAGCAAAGATTAGCAACGGTTAACAACGATTAACAGGGAAGTTAAATAAGAATCAGAAGGTCATTCTCTATTGAAAATGAAATGGTGTTAACCTTTTCAATGCTTTGTTAATCGTAATATTATTCTATCCATGGAATTATCATAAAAAGTTAACCGACTTTTAACGAACAAAGTTTCTGTAACACCCATAGTTTAACCAATTATAAGCATCGAGAAGCAATTTCAATGTGACGGGAAACGGTTCCATATCGGATTGACTATTATGTCCCTAAATAAACACTACGAACTCCTTTTCTTCGAAGAGAACTGTCATACAAGTCTTGTTCAGACTCTTCTGAAAAAGGTAAATTACTTTTCACATTTTTCGAACCTTCCATTCCGGAACTACCGGCAAATATGTAACAATTAGCACGCGTTGTACGGCTATTTCGAAATATGACTGTTTTAAAAAAAGAGGGTGATGCAAAAAACGTGTATGAGGTCTTGCTTTTCTGTGAGAAGATGGTTTGGCGTGAAACTTTGTGCACAAAACAGCTTCTCTAAAGTGCTTTTTATTAGCATGTTTTTGTTTTGTCCTTGCAAATATTCTTCCCAGAAAACGCGGAGCACCTTGTACACGTATTTGACTGCGAAAGGCGATTTGCAGCCTTTAACGCAGCCAAATAAGCCTGTTCTTTATAAATGTAGTACATTTCAAAGAAAAGTAGATAATTAATGCAAAATGAAAGAAAACAGAGGCGTTTATGGCAAGAAAACCAATTGGTATGTCTTATTTGATTGGAGGGGTCAGTCAAGAACGTTTGCGAAATTCATTTTCCAGGCATGGTTTTTACGCGCCTTTTGAGTGAAGAGTAGCGGGCATACATTGCGCTTTTCGAGGACGAAAAGGACGTTTCCGTCAAGCAGATTAGCCGGAAAACGGGAATTTCACCCACTACGATTCGATCAACAAATAACACATGAAACTTTTGCTGAATTTTCAGAGTGCGTGACCCGACAACTTTGAACAATTTTCCCATCAACGAAATAGTCAATGGGCAAGCACTTGCAATGAATAAAAGCATCAAATGGCGAGAGGATGAAATATTTACAAAAGCTGCATTTTTACTTTTCACATTTGAATGCTTACTTTTGAAACTGTAGCGATATCAAGTCCAAAGAAACACACTATGAAATCTAGAAATATCACGCGCGATAACGTGACAAGATGTACTATCGCGTGACCTGTAAAAGTGCACGTTTCCTCTTCGGGTTACATATGACTGGAGACAATTATGACCTAAATTGATAATTTGTAAACCAAGGAACCATAAAAGTTGCCATAGTTGACTTCTAATCTTTTTCTCTCCCCAATATCTGCAAGTCGGAACGATTAACAGGACATATTTGAACGGTGGCGAAGATTAGCAACGGTTAACAACGATTAACAGGAAAGTTTAAAAAGAATCAGAAGGTCATTCTCTATTGAAAACGAAATGTGTTAACCGTTTCAATGCTTTGTTAATCGTAATATTATTCTATCCATGGAATTATCATAAAAAGTTAACCGACTTTTAACAAACAAAGTTTCTGTAACACCCATAGTTTAACCAATTATAAGCATCGAGAAGCAATTTCAATGTGACGGGAAACGGTTCCATATTGGATTGACTATTATGTCCCTAAATAAACACTACGAACTCCTATTCTTCGAAGAGAACTGTCATACAAGTCTTGTTCAGACTCTTCTGAAAAAGGTAAATTACTTTTCACGTTTTCCGAGCCTTCCATTCCGGAACTACCGGAAAATATGTAACAATTAGCACGCGTTCTACGGCTATTTCGAAATATGACTGTTTTAAAAAAAGAGGGTGATGCAAAAAACGTGTATGAGGTCTTGCTTTTCTATGAAAAGATGGTCTGGCGCGAAACTTTGTGCACAAAACAGCTTCTCTAAAGTGCTTTTTATTAGCATGTTTTTGTTTTGTCCTTGCAAATATTCTTGCCAGAAAACGCGAAGCACCTTGTACACAGTGCTTGCAAATATTCAATGCTTGCAAATATTGTGTACAAGGTGCTTCGCGTTTTCTGGCAAGAATATTTGCAAGGACAAAACAAAAACATGCTAATAAAAAGCACTTTAGAGAAGCTGTTTTGTGCACAAAGTTTCACGCCAGACCATCTTCTCACAGAAAAGCAAGACCTCATACACGTTTTTTGCATCACCCTCTTTTTTTAAAACAGTCATATTTCGAAATAGTCGTACAACGCGTGCTAATTGCCCCCGCAGGGTTCCGGCCCAGAGGCCGGAACCCGAGGAGGCACCCTAATGTCCCCCGCGTAAAGAAGAAGTATCGTATTACTGTTAGTATATGCGAAGCTTTCCCGATTTGATGAAACTAGGCGCGCACGGTGGTCCCGGTTAATTTTCAGCGCGTGCGCGTGGCTCAGCAACCGCGCAAAGTGGGTTTGTCAACGAGTCGCATTCGCCGAATTGTGTCGCACACAAGCACAACAAGTGGCTCCAAATCCTCGCCCAGGAGGATTTTCCACCGAAACTCCTCTAGAGCGAGAACGCCGACTTCAAATTCAGCGTGAACAACGAAGGAGAAGACGTCAACAAGAAACCGCAAGGTAGAAGGAACATCGATGAGCACAGCGAAGGCAACGCCGACAACAACAGACAGCTGAGGAACAGGAGATTGGAATCAAAGGAATTATGATCGTTTTACACTGTCGAAAACCCAGATTTCTTAGTTTGCCGGTTTCCCCGCAGATATATAGATCAAAGTCTGCAAAGTTTCAGCTCCGTATTACGGCCCGAATAATAATAATTTTCAGGCGAACTGCACCGGGCCATATTTGTTCTTTGTTTTTGTCTTTTTCTAAATGCGGGCGGCGAAATAATGCTAAATCTTCTTTTCAATACACTGTTAACAATAACACTACATAATACACAAAAAAGAAGAAGAAGAAAAGAAAGAACAACGTATGGACCTTTAACACGATATTCGCGGTTGGTCACCCGTCCAGTTCGTAACCCCGACCGACAGGGCTTAACTTGAGTGCCGTTACCAAACCGAATTTCGCGAAGGTTATTGCGAGATACATATTTCTACAGAGTTAAAAAGTTATTCAGCAGTACTCCAATTGTTTGGTATTAAAGAGCTTGATTTGTCAGACACAAATCAGCAACGTGGATCGACAGAACTTTGAACTGGTTTTGTCAACGTGGATCGATAAACTCGATTCAAACTACATCAGGAATAGCTCAAATTTCTCAAAACCCAGTCAAAGACAAGAAAGGTGCTAACGTGAAATAACCGGGTTTTGTTCTATATTAAGGTATTCAGGGTTTAATAAACAGTGGTCCATGTGTTTTTAGGGTTAGTTTATTGCGAAATCCCGATTATTTTATTTGATACAAGGACATGCCAGAAAAAATGAACTGGGAAATATCTCAAAGGTGAGAAACTTGAAACAGTGGTCCATGTTTTTGTAGGGTTAGTTTATTGCGAAATCATTTATATCAGTTGCGTTCGACGTTGCGTTCAAGAATGTCACACTCGAAGCCAAAGCATCCGTTCGACACATTACTTATAGGAAATTTAGTTCCAAATAGATAATTAAAGATGGTTTTGCTGTTTAACACGCGTTCTATTACATTTGCAGTGTTGGTTGAACTCATTATGAGATGTATAAAAAACAATTGTCCATCCTAGGCATGTCATGTATGAGGATTTTCATTAACCCAGGAAACAAAGTGTAATAATTGAGAAAACACAAAAGAGAACAAAAGAATTACACTCAGAAACTCTAATACGAAAACTGCATTTCAAAGGTTCATGGCAAATACATGGACAACCACAAGGAGTCTTCGTTCGGGTTTTAAAAGGTCGGGGGCAGATTCAGTGAATACTATAACTAGTTGTTACATATTTTCCGGTAGTTCCGGAATGGAAGGCTCGGAAAATGTGAAAAGTAATTTACCTTTTTCACAAGAGTCTGAACAAGACTTGTATGACAGTTCTCTTCGAAGAATAGGAGTTCGTAGTGTTTATTTAGGGACATAATAGTCAATCCAATATGGAACCGTTTCCCGTCACATTGAAATTGCTTCTCGATGCTTATAATTGGTTAAACTATGGGTGTTACAGAAACTTTGTTTGTTAAAAGTCGGTTAACTTTTTATGATAATTCCATGGATAGAATAATATTACGATTAACAAAGCATTGAAACGGTTAACACATTTCGTTTTCAATAGAGAATGACCTTCTGATTCTTTTTAAACTTTCCTGTTAATCGTTGTTAACCGTTGCTAATCTTCGCAACCGTTCAAATATGTCCTGTTAATCGTTCCGACTTGCAGATATTGGGGAGAGAAAAAGATTAAAAGTCAACTATGGCAACTTTTATGGTTCCTTGGTTTACAAATTATCAATTTAGGTCATAATTTTTTCCAGTCATATGTAACCCGAAGAGGAAACGTGCACTTTTACAGGTCACGCGATAGTACATCTTGTCACGTTATCGCGCGTGACATTACTAGATTTCATAGTGTGTTTCTTTGGACTTGATATCGCTACAGTTTCAAAAGTAAGCATTCAAATGTGAAAAGTAAAAATGCAGCTTTTGTAAATATTTCATCCTCTCGCCATTTGATGCTTTTATTCATTGCAAGTGCTTGCCCATTGACTATTTCGTTGATGGGAAAATTGTTCAAAGTTGTCGGGTCACGCACTCTGAAAATTCAGCAAAAGTTTCATGTGTTATTTGTTGATCGAATCGTAGTGGGTGAAATTCCCGTTTTCTGGCTAATCCGCTTGACGGAAAAGTCCTTTTCGTCCTCGAAAAGCGCAATGTATGCCCGCTACTCTTCACTCAAAAGGCGCGTAAAAACCATGCCTGGAAAATGAATTTCGCAAACGTTCTTGACTGACCCCTCCAATCAAGTAAGACATACCAATTGGTTTTCTTGCCATAAACGCCTCTGTTTTCTTTCATTTTGCATTAATTATCTACTTTTCTTTGAAATGTACTACATTTATAAAGAACAGGCTTATTTGGCTGCGTTAAAGGCTGCAAATCGCCTTTCGCAGTCAATTACAATCCTGGACAAAACTACTTGAGAAAGTTTTCCCCATCATGTCCACTTTCCTACGCAACAAAACTATTTCGAAAACGACGCCTTTGCGGAAAGAAAACCCCTTCCCCCGATTCAATGTTGCTTCCCACAAACCCCCAGGGATCAGGCTTTCTTTTGAATACACAACAACATTGCTTTTAGGGGAAGGGGGAGAGGGAAGAACCGGTACAGCTACGATGTTTAGAAAAATGCTGTCTAAGTATACAATTTTCTCAACAGTTTTGTCCAAGATTGTGTACAAGGTGCTTCGCGTTTTCTGGCAAGAATATTTGCAAGGACAAAACAAAAACATGCTAATAAAAAGCACTTTAGAGAAGCTGTTTTGTGCACAAAGTTTCACGCCAGACCATCTTCGCACAGAAACGCAAGACCTCATACACGTTTTTTGCATCACCCTCTTTTTTTAAAACAGTCATATTTCGAAATAGCCGTACAACGCGTGCTAATTGTTACATATTTTCCGGTAGTTCCGGAATGGAAGGCTCGGAAAATGTGAAAAGTAATTTACCTTTTTCACAAGAGTCTGAACAAGACTTGTATGACAGTTCTCTTCGAAGAATAGGAGTTCGTAGTGTTTATTTAGGGACATAATAGTCAATCCAATATGGAACCGTTTCCCGTCACATTGAAATTGCTTCTCGATGCTTATAATTGGTTAAACTATGGGTGTTACAGAAACTTTGTTTGTTAAAAGTCGGTTAACTTTTTATGATAATTCCATGGATAGAATAATATTACGATTAACAAAGCATTGAAACGGTTAACACATTTCGTTTTTAATAGAGAATGACCTTCTGATTCTTTTTAAACTTTCCTGTTAATCGTTGTTAACCGTTGCTAATCTTCGCAACCGTTCAAATATGTCCTGTTAATCGTTCCGACTTTCAGATATAGGGGAGAGAAAAAGATTAGAAGTCAACTATGGCAACTTTTATGGTTCCTTGGTTTACAAATTATCAATTTAGGTCATAATTTTTTCCAGTCATATGTAACCCGAAGAGGAAACGTGCACTTTTACAGGTCACGCGATAGTACATCTTGTCACGTTATCGCGCGTGACATTTCTAGATTTCATAGTGTGTTTCTTTGGACTTGATATCGCTACAGTTTCAAAAGTAAGCATTCAAATGTGAAAAGTAAAAATGCAGCTTTTGTAAATATTTCATCCTCTCGCCATTTGATGCTTTTATTCATTGCAAGTGCTTGCCCATTGACTATTTCGTTGATGGGAAAATTGTTCAAAGTTGTCGGGTCACGCACTCTGAAAATTCAGCAAAAGTTTCATGTGTTATTTGTTGATCGAATCGTAGTGGGTGAAATTCCCGTTTTCTGGCTAATCCGCTTGACGGAAAAGTCCTTTTCGTCCTCGAAAAGCGCAATGTATGCCCGCTACTCTTCACTCAAAAGGCGCGTAAAAACCATGCCTGGAAAATGAATTTCGCAAACGTTCTTGACTGACCCCTCCAATCAAGTAAGACATACCAATTGGTTTTCTTGCCATAAACGCCTCTGTTTTCTTTCATTTTGCATTAATTATCTACTTTTCTTTGAAATGTACTACATTTATAAAGAACAGGCTTATTTGGCTGCGTTAAAGGCTGCAAATCGCCTTTCGCAGTCAATTACAATCCTGGACAAAACTACTTGAGAAAGTTTTCCCCATCATGTCCACTTTCCTACGCAACAAAACTATTTCGAACACGACGCCTTTGCGGAAAGAAAACCCCTTCCCCCGATTCAATGTTGCTTCCCACAAACCCCCAGGGATCAGGCTTTCTTTTGAATACACAACAACATTGCTTTTAGGGGAAGGGGGAGAGGGAAGAACCGGTACAGCTACGATGTTTAGAAAAATGCTGTCTAAGTATACAATTTTCTCAACAGTTTTGTCCAAGATTGTGTACAAGGTGCTTCGCGTTTTCTGGCAAGAATATTTGCAAGGACAAAACAAAAACATGCTAATAAAAAGCACTTTAGAGAAGCTGTTTTGTGCACAAAGTTTCACGCCTAAGAATCATAAGGTCATTCTCTATTGAAAACGAAATGTGTTAACCGTTTCAATGCTTTGTTAATCGTAATATTATTCTATCCATGGAATTATCATAAAAAGTTAACCGACTTTTAACGAAAAAAGTTTCTGTAACACCCATAGTTTAACCAATTATAAGCTCTGAGAAGCAATTTCAATGTGACGGGAAACGGTTCCATATCGGATTGACTATTATGTCCCTAAATAAACACTACGAACTCCTTTTCTTCGAAGAGAACTGTCATACAAGTCTTGTTCAGACTCTTGTGAAAAAGGTAAATTACTTTTCACATTTTTCGAACCTTTCATTCCGGAACTACCGGCAAATATGTAACAATTAGCACGCGTTGTACGGCTATTTCGAAATATGACTGTTTTAAAAAAAGAGGGTGATGCAAAAAACGTGTATGAGGTCTTTTTTTTCTGTGAGAAGATGGTTTGGCGTGAAACTTTGTGCACAAAACAGCTTCTCTAAAGTGCTTTTTATTAGCATGTTTTTGTTTTGTCCTTGCAAATATTCTTCCCAGAAAACGCGGAGCACCTTGTACACGTATTTGACTGCGAAAGGCGATTTGCAGCCTTTAACGCAGCCAAATAAACCTGTTCTTTATAAATGTAGTACATTTCAAAGAAAAGTAGATAATTAATGCAAAATGAAAGAAAACAGAGGCGTTTATGGCAAGAAAACCAATTGGTATGTCTTACTTGATTGGAGGGGTCAGTCAAGAACGTTTGCGAAATTCATTTTCCAGGCATGGTTTTTACGCGCCTTTTGAGTGAAGAGTAGCGGGCATACATTGCGCTTTTCGAGGACGAAAAGGACTTTTCCGTCAAGCAGATTAGCCAGAAAACGGGAATTTCACCCACTACGATTCGATCAACAAATAACACATGAAACTTTTGCTGAATTTTCAGAGTGCGTGACCCGACAACTTTGAACAATTTTCCCATCAACGAAATAGTCAATGGGCAAGCACTTGCAATGAATAAAAGTATCAAATGGCGAGAGGATGAAATATTTACAAAAGCTGCATTTTTACTTTTCACATTTGAATGCTTACTTTTGAAACTGTAGCGATATCAAGTCCAAAGAAACACACTATGAAATCTAGAAATGTCACGCGCGATAACGTGACAAGATGTACTATCGCGTGACCTGTAAAAGTGCACGTTTCCTCTTCGGGTTACATATGACTGGAAAAAATTATGACCTAAATTGATAATTTGTAAACCAAGGAACGATAAAAGTTGCCATAGTCGACTTCTAATCTTTTTCTCTCCCCAATATCTGCAAGTCGGAACGATTAACAGGACATATTTGAACGGTTGCGAAGATTAGCAACGGTTAACAACGATTAACAGGAAAGTTTAAAAAGAATCAGAAGGTCATTCTCTATTGAAAACGAAATGTGTTAACCGTTTCAATGCTTTGTTAATCGTAATATTATTCTATCCATGGAATTATCATAAAAAGTTAACCGACTTTTAACAAACAAAGTTTCTGTAACACCCATAGTTTAACCAATTATAAGCATCGAGAAGCAATTTCAATGTGACGGGAAACGGTTCCATATTGGATTGACTATTTTGTCCCTAAATAAACACTACGAACTCCTTTTCTTCGAAGAGAACTGTCATACAAGTCTTGTTCAGACTCTTCTGAAAAAGGTAAATTACTTTTCACATTTTCCGAGCCTTCCATTCCGGAACTACCGGAAAATATGTAACAATTAGCACGCGTTCTACGGCTATTTCGAAATATGACTGTTTTAAAAAAAGAGGGTGATGCAAAAAACGTGTATGAGGTCTTGCTTTTCTGTGAGAAGATGGTTTGGCGTGAAACTTTGTGCACAAAACAGCTTCTCTAAAGTGCTTTTTATTAGCATGTTTTTGTTTTGTCCTTGCAAATATTCTTGCCAGAAAACGCGAAGCACCTTGTACACAATCTTGGACAAAACTGTTGAGAAAATTGTATACTTAGACAGCATTTTTCTAAACATCGTAGCTGTACCGGTTCTTCCCTCTCCCCCTTCCCCTAAAAGCAATGTTGTTGTGTATTCAAAAGAAAGCCTGATCCCTGGAGGTTTGTGGGAAGCAACATTGAATCGGGGGAAGGGGTTTTCTTCCCGCAAAGGCGTCGTTTTGGAAATAGTTTTGTTGCGTAAGAAAGTGGCCATGATGGGAAAAACTTTCTGAAGTAGTTTTGTCCGGGATTGTATTTGACTGGGAAAGGCGATTTACAGCCCGGCTTAACGCAGCCAAATAAGCCTGTTCTTTATAAATGTAGTACATTTCAAAGACAAGTAGATAATTAATGCAAAATGACTGAAAAACAGAGGCGTTTATGACAAGAAAACCAATTGGTATGTCTTCCTTGATTGGAGTGGTCAGTCAAGAACGTTTGCGAAATTCATTTTCCATGCATGGTTTTTACGCGCGCTTTGAGTGAAGAGTAGCGGGCATACATTGCGCTTTTCGAGGACGAAAAGGACGTTTCCGTCTAGCAGATTAGCCAGAAAACGGGAATTTCACCCACTACGATTCGATCAACAAATAACACATGAAACTTTGCTGAATTAGTCAGAGCGCGTGACCCGACAACTTTGAACAATTTTCCCATCAACGAAATAGTCAATGGGCAAGCACTTGCAATGAATAAAAGCATCAAAATGGAGAGACGATGAAATATTTCCAAAGGTGCATTTTTACTTTTCATATTTAAATGCTTACTTTTGAAACTGTAGCGATGTCCAGTCCAAAGAAACACACTATGAAATCTAGAAATGTCACGCGCGATAACGTGACAAGATGTACTATCGCGTGACCTGTAAATGTGCACGTTTTGTCTTCGGGTTACATATGACTGGAAACAATTATGACCTAAATTGATAATTTGTAAGCCAAAGCATGATAAAAGTTGCCACAGTTGCCTTCTAATCTTTTTCTCTCCACAATATCTGCAAGTCGGAATGATTAACAGGACATTTTGGAGCGGCAGCGAAGATTAGCAACGGTTAACAACGATTAACAGGGAAGTTAAATAAGAATCAGAAGGTCATTCTCTATTGAAAATGAAATGGTGTTAACCTTTTCAATGCTTTGTTAATCGTAATATTATTCTATCCATGGAATTATCATAAAAAGTTAACCGACTTTTAACGAACAAAGTTTCTGTAACACCCATAGTTTAACCAATTATAAGCTCTGAGAAGCAATCTCAATGTGACGGGAAACGGTTCCATATCGGATTGACTATTATGTCCCTAAATAAACACTACGAACTCCTTTTCTTCGAAGAGAACTGTCATACAAGTCTTGTTCAGACTCTTCTGAAAAAGGTAAATTACTTTTCACATTTTTCGAACCTTCCATTCCGGAACTACCGGCAAATATGTAACAATTAGCACGCGTTGTACGGCTATTTCGAAATATGACTGTTTTAAAAAAAGAGGGTGATGCAAAAAACGTGTATGAGGTCTTTTTTTTCTGTGAGAAGATGGTTTGGCGTGAAACTTTGTGCACAAAACAGCTTCTCTAAAGTGCTTTTTATTAGCATGTTTTTGTTTTGTCCTTGCAAATATTCTTCCCAGAAAACGCGGAGCACCTTGTACACGTATTTGACTGCGAAAGGCGATTTGCAGCCTTTAACGCAGCCAAATAAGCCTGTTCTTTATAAATGTAGTACATTTCAAAGAAAAGTAGATAATTAATGCAAAATGAAAGAAAACAGAGGCGTTTATGGCAAGAAAACCAATTGGTATGTCTTACTTGATTGGAGGGGTCAGTCAAGAACGTTTGCGAAATTCATTTTCCAGGCATGGTTTTTACGCGCCTTTTGAGTGAAGAGTAGCGGGCATACATTGCGCTTTTCGAGGACGAAAAGGACGTTTCCGTCAAGCAGATTAGCCAGAAAACGGGAATTTCACCCACTACGATTCGATCAACAAATAACACATGAAACTTTTGCTGAATTTTCAGAGTGCGTGACCCGACAACTTTGAACAATTTTCCCATCAACGAAATAGTCAATGGGCAAGCACTTGCAATGAATAAAAGCATCAAATGGCGAGAGGATGAAATATTTACAAAAGCTGCATTTTTACTTTTCACATTTGAATGCTTACTTTTGAAACTGTAGCGATATCAAGTCCAAAGAAACACACTATGAAATCTAGAAATATCACGCGCGATAACGTGACAAGATGTACTATCGCGTGACCTGTAAAAGTGCACGTTTCCTCTTCGGGTTACATATGACTGGAAAAAATTATGACCTAAATTGATAATTTGTAAACCAAGGAACCATAAAAGTTGCCATAGTTGACTTCTAATCTTTTTCTCTCCTCAATATCTGCAAGTCGGAACGATTAACAGGACATATTTGAACGGTTGCGAAGATTAGCAACGGTTAACAACGATTAACAGGAAAGTTTAAAAAGAATCAGAAGGTTATTCTCTATTGAAAACGAAATGTGTTAACCGTTTCAATGCTTTGTTAATCGTAATATTATTCTATCCATGGAATTATCATAAAAAGTTAACCGACTTTTAACAAACAAAGTTTCTGTAACACCCATAGTTTAACCAATAATAAGCATCGAGAAGCAATTTCAATGTGACGGGAAACGGTTCCATATTGGATTGACTATTATGTCCCTAAATAAACACTACGAACTCCTTTTCTTCGAAGAGAACTGTCATACAAATCTTGTTCAGACTCTTTTGAAAAAGGTAAATTACTTTTCACGTTTTCCGAGCCTTCTATTCCGGAACTACCGGAAAATATGTAACAATTAGCACGCGTTGTACGGCTATTTCGAAATATGACTGTTTTAAAAAAAGAGGGTGATGCAAAAAAACGTGTATGAGGTCTTGCTTTTCTGTGAGAAGATGGTCTGGCGCGAAACTTTGTGCACAAAACAGCTTCTCTAAAGTGCTTTTTATTAGCATGTTTTTGTTTTGTCCTTGCAAATATTCTTGCTAGAAAACGCGAAGCACCTTGTACACAGTGCTTGCAAATATTGTGTACAAGGTGCTTCGCGTTTCTGGCAAGAATATTTGCAAGGACAAAACAAAAACATGCTAATAAAAAGCACTTTAGAGAAGCTGTTTTGTGCACAAAGTTTCACGCCAGACGATCTTGTCACAGAAAAGCAAGACCTCATACACGTATTTTGCATCACCCTCTTTTTTTAAAACAGTCATATTTCGAAATAGTCGTACAACGCGTGCTAATTGCCCCCGCAGGGTTCCGGCCCAGAGGCCGGAACCCGAGGAGGCACCCTAATGTCCCCCGCGTAAAGAAGAAGTATCGTATTACTGTTAGTATATGCGAAGCTTTCCCGATTTGATGAAACTAGGCGCGCACGGTGGTCCCGGTTAATTTTCAGCGTGTGCGCGTGGCTCAGCAACCGCGCAAAGTGGGTTTGTCAACGAGTCGCATTCGCCGAATTGTGTCGCACACAAGCACAACAAGTGGCTCCAAATCCTCGCCCAGGAGGATTTTCCATCGAAACTCCTCTAGAGCGAGAACGCCGACTTCAAATTCAGCGTGAACAACGAAGGAGAAGACGTCAACAAGAAACCGCAAGGTAGAAGGAACATCGATGAGCACAGCGAAGGCAACGCCGACAACAACAGACAGCTGAGGAACAGGAGATTGGAATCAAAGGAATTATGATCGTTTTACACTGTCGAAAACCCAGATTTCTTAGTTTGCCGGTTTCCCCGCAGATATATAGATCAAAGTCTGCAAAGTTTCAGCTCCGTATTACGGCCCGAATAATAATAATTTTCAGGCGAACTGCACCGGGCCATATTTGTTCTTTGTTTTTGTCTTTTTCTAAATGCGGGCGGCGAAATAATGCTAAATCTTCTTTTCAATACACTGTTAACAATAACACCACATAATACACAAAAAAGAAGAAGAAGAAAAGAAAGAACAACGTATGGACCTTTAACACGATATTCGCGGTTGGTCACCCGTCCAGTTCGTAACCCCGACCGACAGGGCTTAACTTGAGTGCCGTTACCAAACCGAATTTCGCGAAGGTTATTGCGAGATACATATTTCTACAGAGTTAAAAAGTTATTCAGCAGTACTCCAATTGTTTGGTATTAAAGAGCTTGATTTGTCAGACACAAATCAGCAACGTGGATCGACAGAACTTTGAACTGGTTTTGTCAACGTGGATCGATAAACTCGATTCAAACCACATCAGGAATAGCTCAAATTTCTCAAAACCCAGTCAAAGACAAGAAAGGTGCTAACGTGAAATAACCGGGTTTTGTTCTATATTAAGGTATTCAGGGTTTAATAAACAGTGGTCCATGTGTTTTTAGGGTTAGTTTATTGCGAAATCCCGATTATTTTATTTGATACAAGGACATGCCAGAAAAAATGAACTGGGAAATATCTCAAAGGTGAGAAACTTGAAACAGTGGTCCATGTTTTTGTAGGGTTAGTTTATTGCGAAATCATTTATATCAGTTGCGTTCGACGTTGCGTTCAAGAATGTCACACTCGAAGCCAAAGCATCCGTTCGACACATTAGTTATAGGAAATTTAGTTCCAAATAGATAATTAAAGATGGTTTTGCTGTTTAACACGCGTTCTATTACATTTGCAGTGTTGGTTGAACTCATTATGAGATGTATAAAAAACAATTGTCCATCCTAGGCATGTCATGTATGAGGATTTTCATTAACCCAGGAAACAAAGTGTAATAATTGAGAAAACACAAAAGAGAACAAAAGAATTACACTCAGAAACTCTAATACGAAAACTGCATTTCAAAGGTTCATGGCAAATACATGGACAACCACAAGGAGTCTTCGTTCGGGTTTTAAAAGGTCGGGGGCAGATTAAGTGACAACTATAACTAGTTGTTACATATTTTCCGGTAGTTCCGGAATGGAAGGCTCGGAAAATGTGAAAAGTAATTTACCTTTTTCACAAGAGTCTGAACAAGACTTGTATGACAGTTCTCTTCGAAGAATAGGAGTTCGTAGTGTTTATTTAGGGACATAATAGTCAATCCAATATGGAACCGTTTCCCGTCACATTGAAATTGCTTCTCGATGCTTATAATTGGTTAAACTATGGGTGTTACAGAAACTTTGTTTGTTAAAAGTCGGTTAACTTTTTATGATAATTCCATGGATAGAATAATATTACGATTAACAAAGCATTGAAACGGTTAACACATTTCGTTTTCAATAGAGAATGACCTTCCGATTCTTTTTAAACTTTCCTGTTAATCGTTGTTAACCGTTGCTAATCTTCGCAACCGTTCAAATATGTCCTGTTAATCGTTCCGACTTGCAGATATTGGGGAGAGAAAAAGATTAGAAGTCAACTATGGCAACTTTTATCGTTCCTTGGTTTACAAATTATCAATTTAGGTCATAATTTTTTCCAGTCATATGTAACCCGAAGAGGAAACGTGCACTTTTACAGGTCACGCGATAGTACATCTTGTCACGTTATCGCGCGTGACATTTCTAGATTTCATAGTGTGTTTCTTTGGACTTGATATCGCTACAGTTTCAAAAGTAAGCATTCAAATGTGAAAAGTAAAAATGCAGCTTTTGTAAATATTTCATCCTCTCGCCATTTGATGCTTTTATTCATTGCAAGTGCTTGCCCATTGACTATTTCGTTGATGGGAAAATTGTTCAAAGTTGTCGGGTCACGCACTCTGAAAATTCAGCAAAAGTTTCATGTGTTATTTGTTGATCGAATCGTAGTGGGTGAAATTCCCGTTTTCTGGCTAATCCGCTTGACGGAAACGTCCTTTTCGTCCTCGAAAAGCGCAATGTATGCCCGCTACTCTTCACTCAAAAGGCGCGTAAAAACCATGCCTGGAAAATGAATTTCGCAAACGTTCTTGACTGACCCCTCCAATCAAGTAAGACATACCAATTGGTTTTCTTGCCATAAACGCCTCTGTTTTCTTTCATTTTGCATTAATTATCTACTTTTCTTTGAAATGTACTACATTTATAAAGAACAGGCTTATTTGGCTGCGTTACTTTACACATTTTCCGAGTGTTCCATTCCGGAACTACCGGAAAATATGTAACAATTAGCACGCGTTGTACGGCTATTTCGAAATATGACTGTTTTAAAAAAAGAGGGGGATGCAAAAAACGTGTATGAGGTCTTGCTTTTCTGTGAGAAGATGGTCTGGCGTGAAACTTTGTGCACAAAACAGCTTCTCTAAAGTGCTTTTTATTAGCATGTTTTTGTTTTGTCCTTGCAAATATTCTTGCCAGAAAACGCGAAGCACCTTGTACACAATCTTGGACAAAACTGTTGAGAAAATTGTATACTTAGACAGTATTTTTCTAAACATCGTAGCTGTACTGGTTCTTCCCTCTCCCCCTTCCCCTAAAAGCAATGTTGTTGTGTATTCAAAAGAAAGCCTGATCCCTGGGGGTTTGTGGGAAGCAACATTGAATTGGGGGAAGGGGTTTTCTTTCCGCAAAGGCGTCGTTTTGGAAATAGTTTTGTTGCATAGGAAAGTGGACATGATGGGGAAAACTTTCTCAAGTAGTTTTGTCCGGGATTGTAGATAGGATAAAAGGAGAGAGAAACAAATACGGTATATCACATGTTCATTTCAACACAAGATACTACGATAGACTACGAACTAGCGTGAAAAAACAGTGGACATTTCGCGAAGCCACCGCTGGTTTCCCCACGAAATGACGCCTGAAGAATAAGCCCAGAAATTCGATACTAATGACGTATCACTACCCAGATCACGGTAGTATTTCTGATTGGTCGTGCAACTTGAAAATTTGCATCAACCAATCAGAAGTACTACTCTAATTTGGGTAGTAACACTTCATCAGTATGGAATTTCTGCACTTGTTACTCAGACGTCATTTCGCGAGGAAACCTGTAGTGGCGTCACCGGAAACGTAGGCTGTTTTCTCAGGCTAACTACGAACAGCCCACTTTTTTCGTAACTCCTCGAACAGAACACGCGCGTTAAAAAAAGCCAATCTCGCTACCAGGGGCGCGAGACAAAAAAGGCGGGACCTGACATCCCACTTTGACAAGACATAGATCACCTTCGTGAGGACGTTTGTTGCCGTTATCTAGAAGTGGCATTCTCTATCATTCTCCCTCTTCTCGTTTTTCTCGGAACCCTCTTCAGTGGTATATATAATTTTTTTTTTATTTTACGTCAAATGAGAGTACTTGTTAATTGGTAGGAAAGATTTCTTTATTCCCCTTTGGTAAGTTCTCAAAAATCCCCAAGTTTATTTCTAAATAGCCAAGAATAAATAGCCGCCTCCCGCACCACGTTTGAAAATAAACACAACAAGTAAATCAGAGTTAAATCGGAATTTCAACCAAAATGCAAAAATACTACATCTCCAGTCGCACCTGCTAGCGCTCTATAGCTCGCTCGTGCTCCGCCCTTTTGCCGGCTATACCTTCACTTGTGGTCTCTTTCATTCTTTCTTTGTGTCAAAATAAGAGCTGAGAGAGAGAGAGAGAGAGGTGGGGGGGAGGGAGAGGAGGAGGGGGGAGAGGGACTGGGATAAGTGTGAGAGGACCTTGGGAACAAGGTTAGGGACCTTTTTCCTTACCTGAGCAGCCAGTCTCAAATTTTCATCTCTCAGTTTCAGAGCAATTGCCGTTGCTAGGTTACCACCCGCACTGTCGCCAGCGACAACAACGCGATTGGAGTCTATACCATATTTATCAGCAGTAGTCAGCACGGGCTTAACAACAGCATAACAGTCATGGAACTGTGTTGGGAAGGTGTGCTTTGGTGCTAACCTGTACCTGAAAGACATTCATCATCAAGGTTAATTTGTTATTTACAGGGAAGTTATAGTACTAACGAAGTATTGCTATCCCCGATAAAAATCAATGCAACAGCAGCATTCTAAATACAATTCATTCAGTAGACATTGGCACCAAAGCAGCTTCTTTAGCTATCTGAGAAATATCAGGGAAACTCTGTAAACTATCTAATCGATATCCTACTACTTATTATCTACAGAGAGCATGCACCTCTTTGACATATATCAGTACTCACAGTGTTGGCTCCTTTAGCCAATTGATAAGTTATGCATGGTTCAATTTGACTAGTAACTATGCCCCCCGGGGATTTGCAATTTTTAGTCTTTCTTGGAGGACTATTTCCCACCCCCCCCCCCCCCCCTTCCGCCGCCGAGCACGCAGAAAGAGACCATATCCCACCCCCGAGCTGCTGATCGACCTCATATACGTTTTTTGGGTACATCTTTTTGATCCGTACAAAAGCATTTGAAAACGAAAACGAAGAAGAAAAACTCTTAAAAAGCGCCTCCTTGACAGAACAGTTTATAAGAACACTGGACCGAATCTCTGTTTATCCATACATATCAAAAGCCTTGTATCCGTTTTGATGTATAAGTTTTCTTATCCTTAAAGCAAGGTTGAAAAAATATTTTACGCATCAGACGCACATTCGTTTCAAATTTTAAGACATTCCTTTAAATACAGACTTTAATTTTGATAGTTTATTCTTCTCAAACCACTCTCCGACAAATTCTTGCCTTTTTTCTTAAAAATACTTAGTCTTGAGGTCCATAGCCATCGTGTAAACTGCGCGAGAAATGACACGTACTTCAATGACAAACTCAAAGAAAAGATAGTTTTGATTTGCCCCACCCCCCTACCCCCGGGACAAGACCGCCTCAAACGATTCCCCATCCCCGGGCCCGAAGGGCTGGACTTGCCACGGAGGTTGCCTGGGGGGATGGTAACAGGTCAAATTTAACCATGCATTATTGGATGGAAGCTAAGAATCGGATTATATGCACTTTTTGATCACTTACTCGACAGATATCAGAACAGTATTAGCTTCTTTAGCCAATTCATATGTAAATGGATGGAACAGTTCTGTAAAAGAAGAGAAGTATAAAGCAGTTACCGTAAATGCTCGAATTTGCTCCCTTCTTCTAAAAAGCGCCTTACTTCGAATTAGCGCACCTTGAAACTAAAAACATTAAATAAGTTCCCTGTCAAGTAAGCATCCCCAAACCTTCCCTCCCCAAAAAGCAACACCGAACATACGTTGTAGAAGTACAGGGTGTTTCAAAAGTTCGTTCCGATATTTTATTCGCTTAAATTTCACTAATTATTAAAAAAAAAAAAAAACTTTTTTAAAACTTAGTATGTTATTTATTATTCATTCAACATTGAATAACTAAAATATAAAATAAATATAATAAATATTAGTTATTTGAATATCGTCCTGTATGTTTTCTGACATTTTCTAAGCGGTGAGATATAGAATGTACGAGCTCCCAAAGCGTGCCCAAAGTCACATTCTTCCAGGCGAAGCGTAGTCACTGTCTTAGCTCGTCCATTGTTTTGGGGGCTGGATCTTTGTATGTTGTCTCATCTACGATAATCCAGATGGTCTCTGGATGGGGGTTCACATCACGTGAGTTTGCCGGCTGGTCCTCCTTTGGTATAATGTCAGCAAATCCTTCTGACACCATGCTTGCATGAAGTATGCACCGCCTTTTTCTCTTCAAGGCTTTCCAACTTTTTTTGGTAACTTATCCCCATACCGTTGTGCTCGAAACTTTGATCGATAATGTCAAGTTGAAATTTTTTTACCTTTCTGTTTTGTGGAATTATTACACATATACTTACAGCTTTTTTTATAATATTTCTCGCACTTTTTGTGAGAAAACGGCCATCCACTCCTTGGTTTGTCTTCTAAGGTCTTTAATTTTGACCATTTGTTCGGTGATAGTTCAGACTTCTTCAACAATTTGGCAATCCTTTTTTAGACTGTGAATGGCCAGAAGACCATAAAAATAGATGCCTGAGCTCTAGCACAAACAGTGTAGGCCTTCATTTTCAAGGAGGAGTAGAGAAAATAAGAGAAAACGATAAAAATACCAAAACAGAAAACCTACAAAATGGGCAGGAAAAGTATGGCGGGAAAAACCTCGCGTACGTTT
The DNA here is from genome assembly GCF_958299795.1 of Porites lutea. Lineage (NCBI taxonomy): Eukaryota > Metazoa > Cnidaria > Anthozoa > Scleractinia > Poritidae > Porites > Porites lutea. The sequence continues at coordinate 10,262,869 of NC_133210.1, forward strand.
ACAGGAGGGGCAAAAATTAAAAACAAAATTATAACTTCTTCAAATTTTAGTTTGAAATTGCTTTGAACGGTTATTTAGATAAATTTCTTACCTGAATCAGTTTACATTTGCCTAAAGAAGTATTAAATGTTTTGCTCAAAATACAATTTACAATCGGAACGAACTTTTGAAATACCCTGTAGAGTAGCAGGAATTCATTACCAGAACAAAAGGGGGCCTCAGAGGAAACAAGACTTTGAGATCGACGACACACATTTTGTGTTTCTTCTTTCACGTAAGTTCTAGTTTACTGAAAAATGTTACTTTGAGGCCAACATTTGAAAAATGAAAGAAGCGCCCTCTTCGAATTAGCGCCCCTGTTGACTCAGAAAATTTAAAAAAAATACGCGCCCAGGACTTTAATTCAGAGTTTAATACTATAAACTGACGAGTTACAACTCACTTTGACTCTGAAGATAAGTACCGCATTGTCGAACTTAGGTCAGCCACTATTCAGAACAACGTTCACCGAGACGATCATATTCCACCTACTTATAAAATGACTCCTAGTCTCAAACATTTTAAACTTTGAACAGCGAAAGTAATAAGTTGGCTTTGAATTATATTGCTTTGCTTAAACTTTTGCAAATTTCTCTCGTCAGTTTGAGTACCGTGAAGAGAGAGCTTTCAGCTAAGTGAGTGTTTACCCACTGGAGTGGGAAGCGGGAGGAACAGAAGGGTAGGTAGGTAATACTTTATTTAAAAATTCATATCACAAGAGAAACACGACTTTGAGAGCGACGACTTTTGCCAGTTCTGCCCCGATTCTTCATGCCCTTAAATGGGATAGCCTCGCTGACAGACGTGCTAAGCAACTGAAATCTTTAATGTTTAAAACTGTAAATAACCTTGTACCCGAATACCTGTCTGATAAATTCGCCAGCATTAATACCATTCATAGGCATAATCTTCGAGGTGCACAACATAACCTGTTTATTCCGCGACCGAACACTGAGGCCCTAAAGAAAAGTTTTCGTTATAGGAGCGCAAGCTAGCGCAGTAACATGGAACAGCCTGTCAGCTGAGGCTAAGCAGGCCACTACTTTGAATTGTTTTTATTCCGTTATTGTACATTAAGATTTTCTTAGTAGGCATTTATTATAGGATTTTTTCAATAATATTTCTTATTTTAAAGTCTTAGTTTAATGTGTACGGCTCTTTAGAAGACCACTTTTTAGTGATAAGGATTCCGTGGTCAATTAACAGTTAATGAATGAGGCTGAGTATCTTATGAAGAATTATGGAGATCGAGGAGGGTGTTACGGCCGAGGCGGATAACACCCTCCGAGATCTCCATAATTCTTCATATGATACGAAAGCCGAATTCAATAACTGTTTTATTATTCATTCAAAATAATTCCTAGTTTAAACACAGGCAGCCCAAGCGCACTAGTTGTGGGTTCGGGCTTCAGAGGTCATTTGGTCGGAATATACTAGAATTATTAGTGTATTATCTGATGCCAAATAAATGCAAAAAGTCTTAAAGATATGAAGTCTTCTTGTTTGTCTATCTGTACTAGCAGCCTTTAAGATAACGAAAATCGATATTTCTTGCATTATTACATGTGATTCGGGCCCTTATTGTTCGAATTTTATCACATGTATTCGAATCTACAACGCTAAGAAAAAAAATCATGATCACGCGAAATATTGATTCAAAAAGCTCCCTTACCTTTAGTTCATAGCCACTCTGTGTCCTACGGTCGGTTTATATTAAACGCCGTTTAGTCGACTAAACTATAATTCTAGTATATTCCGACCAAATGACCTCTGAAGCCCGAACCCACAAATAGTGCGCTTGGGCTGCCTGTGGTTTAAAACATAGCTAAAACATGCTTACCTCCATCGATCCATCGATGTTCAGTTCATCTTCGATAGTGTACGTTTAGGTTTGTCCAGCTCCGCAAATATTCTCCAAGCAGCAGATGTCGCCCTTCGAGTTGTTGTCTTGCTGTTCTTGCCATGTTTTTAGCTATTTTTTCGCCTAGTTCTTTCTCTTGAAACGAGTGAAATGTCCGCCATTTTTTCAAGTTCACAACCAAAACAACTCAACCTCGTCCCCAGGTCTTCTCGGTTAACGGTGCCTTAACCTGCGAAAACGCTGCATTTTTGACGTCATTTCCTCGTTAAAGTCAAAATTCTTCCAAATTTGGTCATCAGTAACTGGTTATGGTGAATTAAACGTGAAATTTTAGCCAATCAGAATCGGGGAAATATTTTGAATGAATAATAAATAAAGTTATTACTTACTTACTTAAAGGATTTAGGAAACCTATAACCCTTTCAACCTTCAAGGTCAGGCCGGCGTAATTCAGTGTCACTACTTACCAACGGAACCAAGGGTCCATCCGCCACCATGAATATAAACAACACCTGTTGATTTGGCATCAGGATGTTTTGGTTTATAAACACGTACAGGAACATTAGCAATTTTGGTGTCATGGACTTTTAAATCTGATCCCTCTTTCTTTTTCAGTTTCGTCACATTCAACAAATAATAATTCGTGTTTTCAATGGGTGAATCACCAATGCCCACAAATGAAGTTGCACGACCCTACAAACAAAAAAATTACAACTAAGGCACTTTGTTAGCAGTTGATATGCACAGACAATACAGTGATGCAAAGGTATCAATGTTAGTGAGGAAATGATAAACCCAAAAGTACGGTGAATGTTAGCCTGCAAAACAGGCGCTATTTTTTTCGCATTTCACAGACGAGCACGAGGGGGTCGTGGAGCGGGATCCATGCGCGGCAGGGGAAGGCGCCTTCCTCGCCGTGCGTGTCTCGCGCTCTGGAGGCTGGAGAGGGCAAGCGTTGGCGGACGGGAAAAGGGAAAAGAGGAACTTTCTCCCTCTCCTCCTGAAGAAAAAAGGAAGAAGAACAGCCTGATCTTAGGATAGATGATTGAAGTTGGACTGAATATTAAAGAAGCACAGGCTTAAAGTGTCTTTTAAGAAAGGACTGCAGTGCAAGTGCAGCCTCATACCAAGAAAAGTGCTCTGGGGACCGGCGAGGTTAGTGCATACAAGCCGCGTATTTTTAAGTAAACGAGCTAGTTCGTCATTTCCCGCGCATAAACGCCATCCGTGATTTTTAACGCAGACTTGGGGGATAGTAGAAAGTGCTAAAGAAGATCTAGAAAGAGATTCCTGTTAACACAACCCCCCCCCCCCCAAAAAAAAAAAAACTCCCCTACCACCACCTCCACCACCTCATCTCCTCGTCCCTGCCAATGCCCTTGTTCTTCTCTTGGAGCCACAAAGCTCTAAGAAATCTCTATTTTCTTTGACCTTTGAAAACACACCAGCTAGGTGTCAGGAAAAATTTTTGGTCATTCATCTACTGGTTCGATAGGCGCTTGGTGTTGTAACCTCTAGTGAGCGACTCGTGCATCTAGCTACTTTGTGAGTTATGACTCACTCCTATTTCTGCAAGTACGTGACATCTTAATTTTCAAGTGTTGGTTTGTTCAGCATGCGTGACTTTGCTACAAGTCCTTTTGGTCAGCGAAACCAAAACAACTTCCAGGGCATATTTTTATCCCCTGGAAATTTTTCATCTGTTCTTATTTCCTAGCTGAAAGTTTAGAGATCCGAGAACTTGTATAGGGATCATGTCAAAACTTACTTTCTCGAAAATTTCATCTAGAAAAAAGGCTCCCGAAAATTCTAGGCGACCTTTTAAGGGTAAAAATCTGTTAAAAATGGGCAATTATACCATTTTTTAGATGTTTGAAAATCCTGGAGGCAAGCAAGAAATTTACGACAAAAGTTCCGAAAATTCTAGATCTCAAATCGTCCTCCGAACAGATATTTTCCGAAAATTGACGTTGGCCGCCCCTGGCGATATACGTTTCTCAGAATATTTCAAGCAATTCCTGGAACTCGACGCAGGGGCACCCAATGGATCTGTTCCTCAAAATATCTGTTCTTCAGGCACATTTTTGCTGGCTGGGAGATGTGGAAGAAATAATAGTCCTTGGAAGGAAAGTGTTGCTGGGAAAAAGATAATTCAGGGTGTCAGAGGGGATTTGAAGTCTAGAATAGCTGCTACGGGTTACTTGTATGGGTTACTTACCACTCAAGATCTGAATTGTGTCCTGTGAAACTTCCCAGTAAGTCAGGTTGCAGGTTGTAAGGTTGCTGGCTGGGAACTCTTCCATCAGTCTTGCTGGGAGTGAGGAACAGATAATTTTTTTCCAGCAATCTCCCAAAATGCTTAAAATAGTCTCAGAAAACTTTATTCACGCTTTGTTGTTGTTTTTAGGTCTTTTTCTCAAAATTTCCCGTTGGGTGCCCCTGTCGACGGTCAGTAAAGTCGGTGTTTTGGCTAAATGCAGGCTTTGTTGTATTTGTTTAATTGATAAATTGCTTTAGTGTGACAAGGCTTGTTTTCCCTTGGTAGTAAAACGTTTTATACACGACGGAAGCAAAGATTGAAAATGATTTGATACGCTCGCGATGCTTTATGAACCAGTTTAACATGAACTCGATTAGAAATTCACTCTTTCACTAACTCCAACGCTCGCGTGCTCTTAACTTTATCGTGGACAGGTTTCAGACAAATAATACCCTGATTTATTCTCACGGACTTTTGATAAACACTTATCTGACT
>NC_133210.1:10272523-10345023 GCF_958299795.1 Porites lutea
TATCTACTCTGCGGACACAGTATAATTCTCAGGCATTTAGTAAAACGAAGAGCCAACACCAAGGTAGTTCCTTTGCAGCCGCTCGGGCTGGAGTCACGCAATGCTACCCGGAATGTACGTCGGTTTGAGGCAGCCGCGTGGAGACAGTATTGCATGACTCCGCCGGCCCGAGCGGCTGTGAAGGAGACTAAAGGTGATGTTACGCAACGACCATTTCTAGCGCAACACACCGTTGCAATGTTGGAACAATGTTGTAACTATTCGAAACAATGTCGCAACACTGTTGCAACGCTGTGTTGCGCTAAAAATCGTCGTTGCCAATCGTCTCGTGTAACATCACCTTAACACCAAGGCCTCTTCAAAAATCATTAACGATGCCCAATTGACGTCACGAATTTAATCACCTTAATACCAGGTAAAACTCGGCAAACCGAAAAGTCAGGGGACTGAACTTTCAGGAATGCTGTATTTAGGGAAAGGAAAATTTCTACGAGATGCTACAACTCCTTGAGGTAATCAGTAATATCTCGCGATCCCTGGCGAAACTCTTCTGTAGTTAAAAAGGGAACTGACTGGTAAGCTAGGAAAGCATGGTATGTCATGTAATTAAGATGAGTCACTTTGACTCCTTCACCAAGTAAACGTGCCTTGTACAAAGACCATCGTCTTTCAGGACATCATATTCACAAGTTATCAGTTGGTAGTCCCTTCAAGCTATCTGCCATTAAAGGTGACACCCGGTAATCAATCAAACCATCGATGACAGCTTTTGGAATATTTCCCGGTGGCTTTTTTGGAGCTTTTTGCTGCTCCTTGTCTTTGACACCAACATAAGAAGAGTACTTGGTGTTGCGGAGGTGCACAGAGTGATTATTTGCCAAAAATGTGGAAGCTAAATTTGGAGTTCCCGTCATGTAATAAGACCAGTATTCTGCCACGTCCCGTTGTGAAAGAATTGGAGAGTCCTTAGTTTTAAAAGAAGGAAGAGAAAGGTCCAGGAACTGCAAAGCAGGGTATAGGAGAATCTGCGTATGAAAACAGACAGGAAATTTATTTCTGAAAGAAATAAATGGTTTTATGCTTAATGTGACTGATTAATGTCTCATTTCTCCAGTTACTGGGGAGGGGGCGTTCCTGCCATCCGGGACATTATATATTGTGTTTTTAAGACATGAAAGCGAGGCACATGGCCTCTCTGCTCATTGAAAACATTTTTAGACGGTGGGCAGGTTTGGATGTAGGATGCTGGTGATTTATCAGTCTCCTTTGATCTTCTTGGGTTTTATCTACCGAGCATCACCTCTTCTTTGAGATAAGTACTAGATTATTGCCAGATGGCTTACCGCTTACTCTCGGTGCTGTATTGATGTGCACAGATCTGATATGATGTGCGTGCACACGATCGTCTTGTTGATTGCAAGAATTGATACACGTTACGGTCGTTTATGCGCATATAAAATCGAATTCTTCGTTCAATCGGCCAGTTAAATGTTGGCAGTTACACTGGCGTGTATGCTATTCCGTTCGTTGTTCATACTTCAGCTAGTTGTATCGCTGGTGCCAACTAGCGCAAAATATCAATCGATCGATATTCAGTTTGAAATATTTGTTTTTACCAGCCCAGTAATGGATCCCTTTATTCATAATCTTAGCTGTGTTATGATAATGTAAAGGCAATTTATTTTATTGATATTCTGAAGTTACAATTTTGCACGTTTGAGCCTTTTTGACCTTTGGACTCAGCTTACTTGTAACCTTTAATTATTATCAAAAAAAAAAGAAAAAGATACATTATCCAACCCTACCGGCTAAAACTTTATGTTCCATTCCCTCAACGCTTTTGCAAGAAATTACATAGCAACCATTCTTTAAAGTTATCTCGGAGGTATGAGCATAATTTTATTAGGGTTATTGTGTGCTGGTCAATGTCATGTTACGTGTTGTTTCGTCATGTTCTGTTGTTTTTCTTTACTCACTGTCGGCGACATTCTGTTGCCAGTGTTTTTCATTGTGAGGATTTGTTCCTCTACGGGAGTAGTTATTTCACGGGTGTTAACTGTTGGAGCCACCCTATTTTCTATGGTGCTAAATATTCAAGCCACCAAATCTTCAAGCCACCATATTAGTAGCTTTCTCACGGGTGTTAATTGTTTGAGCCACCCAATTTTTTTACAGTGCTAACTGTTCAAGCCACCATGTTGTTACCTTTTTCACAGTTGTTAACGGTTTGAGCCACCCTATTGTCTATGGTGCTACTGTTCAAGCCACCATTATTTTTAGTTCTGTCATGGGTGTTAACTGTTTTAGCCACCCTATTTTCTACGGTGCTAACTGTTCAAGCCACCATGTTCTTAGCTTTTTCACGGGTGTTAACTGTTTTAGCCACCCTGTTTAGAACGGTGCTAACTGTTCAAGCCTCCATGTTTTTACTTGTTGTGTGAGCATCAGCCACCCCCCTTTTGATGGTGCTAACTAGTAGAGCCTCTGTGATATTCCTTCCCTCAGGGGTGATCAATGTTTGGGGCACTGCAATACTATTTAATTCGTTGCAGGTTTCGAACAATTATAAGGTCCTCCTCATAAATTTTTCTATTTTGACGCTTCATCTTCAGATTTTTAGTGAAGCTGTGTCCTCATATTTTTACATTGAGGCTTCATCCTCCTATTTTATTTTGGAGCTTTGTCTTCATAATTTATTTTGAGGCTTTGTCCTCATAGGTTATTTTGAAACTTTGTCTTTGGATTTTAGCTTAAGGCTTCCTCCGCATCAGTGTTATGTAATATTATTGAGGCTATGTTCCTCAGTTTGAGGCTTTGGTCCTCGTTGTGGTAGACACAGGTTGCTCTTGTTTGTACTGCATATGTGATTTGTTTGCAGGATATGTACACGTGTGATTCATTTCCATTTGTATTTGTGTCTAGGGAAACTGATGCAAATATTATTTGGTTTGAATTTACCATTCTCATTTTTTGCCGTCGATGCCAACTTTTTATTCTTTAATTGTGTAATCCACTATTTTGGTTTAGAGGTACATGCAGCTAGATTAATTTTTTCTCTGGTTTTTGTTGGCTCCCAAGTTTTGATTTGTGTGGACATTATAGTCCCATGTTGGTTGTTAGGGGACAAAAGGCTTACGCTTCCCTCACCACATCACATCATTACTTTAACTTTGTGGTTCTTTTGAGGAATTTACTGTTAATTCAGTTTGTTTTGGAGATCCTAATGGATTGACTGATGGTTTATGCATTGTTTATTAATGGTAGCACATTCTAGCGTGTTTACAGAAGTTGTTTTTATTGTTTTCATTTTATTGCAGGTGCTAAGGTATATGCAGGCAGTTCCCTTTCACGGACGCGTTTTCAATGAAGCGAATCTTGGGCAGAGTTCTCTCTTGAGAGAGTCAACACACGTAACTTTGCATTCTCTGTAGCTCATCAATTCAATTCAACATACATGTAGTGGTACATGTTCTGCTGATCAGTTATCCAGGAGTTGCATCTAATAGTGCGTGGCTACACAAGACCAGCTGCTGCTTCCCTCAGTATATGGCATCTACAGCTAATTAGGCAGCACAGGCAACCTTGGCTTAATGCTGGATATTGATACACTGCAGTTGGGTATGAAATGTCTGGTTTCTGTTTCCTTGCTTGTCCTCTCTGGGCTGCATCACATAATTCCGGCGCAAGAGTGTAGTATGCCATATGGTACTTGCGTTTACACAACGAAGACAGATGGACAGTGACATGGTCATATATAGAATTCTCACTGCCTGAGTCAGGGCCATCCGGCCCATTTTATTACATAAAGTTATTCACGTAATTCAGGATGATTTCAAGATGATTGTGTGAGCACGGGCCATACAGCCATCTCGCAGATTTTCAATTTTACTAGTTATTTCAGTATTGTTATTAGTCTAGTTCAGGGTGACTGTGTGTGCAGGGGCCATACAGCCATCTCACAGATTTCATTTTAATCAGTTACTGTACATCAGGGAGCTACATATTTTAGGCTTTTGATAAGAATAACATTATTGGGCATCTGTGTGTGCAAGGGCCATACAGCCATCCCACATATTTCATTTTAATCAGTTATTTTATGTCAGTGAGCTATTGCAGACTTTGATGAGAATAATCAGACTTTGATAAGAATAATTCTGTGTGACTGTGTGTGCGGCTCTTGCTTGGAATCAGCACTATCTAGGTTTCCTTCAACAAGTCTATTTAAAGGCCTAATGGTTTATTATTGTCCTTCGGAACATTAGCTTAGATGGGCGGCTCTTGCTTCGGATGGTTCATCATAATAGAGTATTTAAGAATGGTTAAGAAAAGGTTTAGTATTAGTATGTTAATTATTTTTAACCTTTAACCCCCAGAGGTTTTGTGTGGCTACATTGGTTGGGGGATACGTTCCCAATTTTTCCCATGTGGTTTTTTGGGTTTGCGTATCAGGTAGTGCACACCTAATCCAAGGGCCATACAGCCATCCCACAGATTTCATTTTAATCACTTACATCGGTCAGCTATTACAGACTTTTGATGAGTATAATTCTGTGTGACTGTGTGTGCAAGGGGCCATACAACCATCCCACAGATTTCATTTTAATCACTTACATCAGTGAGCTTTTTCAAACTTTTGATAAGTATAATTCTGTGTGACTGTGTGTGCAAGGGCCATACAGCCATCCCCCAGATTTCATTTTAATCAGTTATTTTATGTCTGTGAGCTATTTCAGACTTTGATAAGAATAATTCTGTGTGACTGTGTGTGCAAGGGCCATACAGCCATCCCCCAGATTTCATTTTAATCAGTTATTTTATGTCTGTGGCCTGTTTCAGACTTTGATTAGAATAATTCTGTGTGACTGTGTGTGCAAGGGCCATACAGCCATCCCCCCAGATTTCATTTTAATCAGCTATTTTATGTCTGGGAGCTATTTCAGACTTTGATAAGAATAATTCTGTGTGTGAGCTATTTCAGACTTTGATAGGGTCAATTAAGCAATCTCATTAATTTAAGCTTGCACCTTTCCTATGACATAATTGCTCCATATTTATAGCTACACTTGTACATTTTGCTTCTAGATTACTAAGGTTTTTGTCGGTGGTTCTCTTGCTTTGGCCTCGGGTGGGGCTGCCCTGTCACTCGTTTCTTGCTCCGGGCTGTGGCGGGTGTGCCCTCACCTTTGCTGGGATAAATCTTCTTGTGTATCTGGACTTTCCTAGCTTGATATGCTTAAATGAAATAAACGGCCACTCTTGTGGCCAAATTTATCCCAAACTGGAAATGTCATTATTGGATATCCCAGCAAACAGAGCTCACCCAAAGCAAGACTCCACCAACAGCAATAACTGATTCAATAATACTATCTAAAGGAACATGGAGCATAAAGGAAATTTATTTCTGAAAGAAATAAATGGTTTTATGCTTAATGTGACTGATTAATGTGTCATTTCTCCAGTTACTGGGGAGGGGGCGTTCCTGCCATCCGGGACATTATATATTGTGTAGATAGATAGATAGATAGATAGATAGATAGATAGATAGATAGATAGATAGATAGATAGATAGATAGATAGATAGATAGATAGATAGATAGATAACTTTATTTAAACACGGTTAAGGTTCCTTCAGCATGTACAAAAAAAAAAAAAAAATCTAAGATCTATTATACCTAACTAAACTAACTCTGATTAAAAATATATTCATTTTTTAACTACCTAGCTATTTACAAATAAAAGCTGCTTTTCAAGGATGCCGTGTAAAACTGTATTAATGTATGATCTCATTCAAAACTGTTGCGACACAGTTTGCGTTTAAAATCATGTAAAGAATCTGCAGATCTTAAATCATGGGATAGGCTGTTCCACAGCTTAGCTCCGCTATAGGAGAAACTGTTCTTTAAATAATTGGTACGGGGCAGTGGAAGGAACTAAAATTTTGGGCAAAACCACCGGCCAAGAATGAACAATGCCCAGATCCGGTACGTCCGTCGCTTAAAACGCCTTTGCTCAAGCTCCCTATATAACCGAGCACGCGAATGTAGGCGCGAGACGAGAGAGGGTCCACGCCCTCACTTCACGCGTGTCTAGCTTCGTCGCTTGCCGCTCGCCGCTTGTGAGAGGCAGGCCGTTCCTTCACTGACCCACGGACGCCTTCGGGATAACATTTTTAGCCGTTATGAACAGGTGGCCGCGGTGATAAATAGAAATATTGAGAATCACGTTTACGACAAGAGGCAAACGTCAGATTCTAATTGACAATTTCTTAATCAAAAAGCGATCAAATAAAATGAACGGTATGGATGAAACGAACATGACACTACTTATTTTTTGTGTAGAAATAAAGAAAAGTAGGCGACAAGCTGAGGCAAACTTGTTCCTAAGTCATTCTAATATGTGACCCGAATAAAAAAAAAGGGCGATTATAAATCTGTAATGTCTAGATTACTTTGCGGATCCGAGTACAACGGCGACATCACTGCGATTAGGTTTTGCCCTGACATTTCCATCGACCGGTGTCAGTATACATGTATGCTAACGGACGCAACATTGTGGACCAACAACTCCCAACATTGTTGGACGTTACATGTTGTGTCCGTTTGAAAACCCTGTTGTATGTTGTTGGGAGTTGTTGCGCAAAGTTTGAAACCGGTAAAACTTTTAGCCCCGTGCAAACGGACGCTTTACCCGCATGGTGTCATGACCGTAGCGAACATGTTATTTCAAGAGCTAATTTCGGTTTGAGAGGATAAAATTTTTATAGAAGTGGCCATTGCTTAGGCTGTTGTTCGGGAGAAACGTTTTTCACAGATATTGCCTAACAATAGCTGTTAACAGAGGTTCGACTGAAGTTACACAGCAAATTACTCGTATTTTCATTCTGGGCAAAGGAGACGCCATACTTGGGACTTCTCAAATTTACCAACTTTAGAACTTGAAAGATAGCAAAGAACAACCTTTTCCTCTCCACCATAAAACAGACAAACAATCAGTGCAAAAAATCAAAACCAAAATTCAAAACGCAGAAATCTCCACTCCACGCAGAATGCTTGTACCTCGTAACCTGCGATTTAGGCGCTCGGAAGTAGTGTGCGCAAGAAAGAAAGTGGCGCGCGAGAGAGACCAAGCGCCTGCTACGCAGGCTAGTACTCCGCGCCTCTGCTTTACTTTTGGTTTCTTGCGTTCTTTCTCATTTGGTCGAGATAAGAAACAAAAAGGCTATAAAATTATGTTAGTAACCTGTGACTTTTTTTTACAGAGTTGACTAAAATAATTTTATAGCCTTCGTATCCTTATCTTAAAAGTCACCAGACTGACAAACGATCCATTTCCTCCTAACAATATAAACACAAGACTAAGAGAAAAGGTTTCGAGAATTACTGAAATGATCACCTGAGAGAAAATGCTTTGATCTTTTATCAAATTCGGACTCTCAACAGTAGTATAAGGGGGTATGTGGACGAACAAAAGTGAGGGGTTAACGGGGTTTACGGGGTTAACGATGAAATCGTTATCACCAGCAAGTCAGTCAAGTCAATCTGGTTTTTGTCCTTTTTCCAATTTTGCAATGTCAAAGGTTAATGTCAAGAGTTAATCCTGTCGAGTGAGTTTTCCTAAACCTAACTAAATTTCCTAACCCTAATAAAATTTCGTTACCCTCACTAAATGTCCTAACCCTAACGAAATTTCCTAAGCTAACACAAATGTTTACTTTATTGTTGAGGGCTAAATCCGTCGAGTTTAATGTCGAGGGCTAAAATCTTACCCTAACAAAAAATAAAATTAGCGATGTTTTCACAGGATCACGGTTGAGTGATTACAGGCAAGTTTGAGCAAGCCCATTGACATCACAGCTGCTTTTGCTGAGTCAGCAGATTTTGTTTCTATTTTTGTTCATCCTAATGTCTGGGGGTATAAAAGGGGTTAACCGCTAAGTGAAGTCATTTGATTGCAAGTTTTTGTAGTGAGCAGAGCTATCACGATGCCGAAAGTTAATTACCCTAGACACTGTCCAAAGTGTAACAAGCAGTTGAAGAATAGAATTACATTCTGTCGTCATAAGAAATATTGTGGTACTAATACAAGAGTACCATGCCTACATTGCGAAAAAACGTTTTGTCGTAAAGACAAAATGGTGGCTCACGTCAAGAAGTGTCACTCCGAAGCAGCGAAGCGGAAGGCGGAAGAAAGTGCTGAACTCTTACGTCTAGAGTTATTGAATTCTGGAAAGATACCGCGATTAGATGTTGAAGAACAGACTGGCGGAGCAGTGAGCACCCGCGGAATCAAGCGTTCAGCTGAAGATTCCAATCCTGATGTGAAGATGGCAAAGAGGGAACCCGAGAGCAGTGAAACCAAGACTGATGATGAAAAACCACTGTTTCAAGCCAACATTACCAAGATGGGGACTCCTAAAAAATGGAAAAAAGGAAAAGTAATTGATCAGAAGTTTACATTTACTCTGGATTACATGCGTGACCCAAAAACCGAAGAAGATTTAGGTGTGGAAGCCGTTCATGCATTGACGATAGGAATGGATAATTTAATGGAAGACATGGCTATTGATACAAAAGAATATGACTTAGCGCTTCAAATTGGAAGCAAGGAACATTTTAAAGAATCCAGCAATACAGGTGAAACTTGGCATATTCCAGCAGATGATTATTTTAATCGTTTGCAAATGACACAAGCTATGCTGGGACATATTGCGAATGTCTTGAATTCAGGGGAATTTATTTCCTCGGATAGAGGCTTTTCAGTGTCCATGACTCTCATACGTCGTGATGTGAAAGGCGGAAAACGAGCAGGCTACAAGCCAGGAGCCAAAATCTGGGAAGAAGTGGTCAAAGAATTGCGCTGTGTGCATGAAATCAAAAACAAGGATGAATTATGCTGTGGCCGTGCTATAGTCGTCATGCGAGAACATGCCAAGAAAAAAGCAGGCGAAAAGAACTGTTACGAAAATATTCGCCAAGATCGAGGCAAGAACAGTCAAAGAAGCCAAACAGCTATACAAAGAAGCAGGCGTGCCCGAAGGATCATGTGGGTACGAAGAAATTCAAAAATTTCAAGACTATTTGGGTCCTAAGGGTTACCAACTGATTGTCGTTGACCCAGTACGTGGCGGGGTGATATTTACTGGAGAAGCATACAAGTTTGCGCCTAAAGTGATACAGATTGTGAAAACCTATTATGAGGACAGTGATGGAAAAACAAAGGCTCATTACGATGGTGTATATAGTGTGGCAGCTGTGATGAACCGTTGCAAGTTTTGTCGTTATTGTTGCAAGGGTTACAATACAGAAGATGCCAAACACCATAATTGTTTGCATGCCAATTGCCCTAGCTGTATGCGTCGTAGGAACAAGACATCGAAGGGGTGTCTCGACTACACTGGTTGGAGTAAACCGACCATCACCTGTCGCAAATGTTGCAGGTCATTTTATGGGGAAGATTGTTACCAGGACCATTTGATTCAAAAGAAACAAACAGAAACCAAAATGGAAGCAGATTTGATCTATCAAGTAGCGTTGGATAATGACATTGTGATCCCACGTAAAGAAGCTATGAAAAGTGTGTGTGAGATGCATCGTAAATGTCAGACATGTTTGGTCTCTTACAAAGTGAAAGAAGGAGTGACCCATAAATGTGGTCACGGTCAATGTGCCAATTGCTTGAACTATGTCGACCTGTATAACCACCAATGTTTTATTATGAGTGACATTTACAAGGCAAATAAACGTTATGACAACCAACAAAAAGCAGAAGACAAGATTCTAGAAACCATCAAAGAAATGACGACTGAAGACGGGAAAAAAGTGAAAGAGGTTGCAACAAAACCTATTACGAGGAAAGAACAGGAAGAGGCCTATCTAAAAGAACATCCACCAACACAACCAGTAGACGAACAAAGTAGACAAGAGTCCATCGAGAGAGTTAAGAAACAGTTACAAGATTTGGGGGTGGATGTGACAGAGATTCCCGAGGATCAATTAGAAGAGTTTCAAGGGGATCATTACATGCTGACAGAAGGGAAGAAAGACAAACACAAAGAGCTCGTATTTGCAGACATTGAATGTTGTATTGATGACCAAAGGCAGTTTACACCAAACCTCATTTGTTTTGAACGAGAAACCTCAGACGAAAAATACCAGTGTTGGGGTAGAACATATCTACGTGACTTTTATAACAGGCTCATGGCAATGCTAAAAGAACTAGAAAAAGAAAACAATTTGCGATGGAATCAACTAGAAATGCAAGTATACTTTCACAATTTTAGAGGATTTGATGGCGTGTTTATCATCAAGCAGCTGTATGACATGAACCTGAAAGTGTCTAAAGTGCTGATGACGGGTCAGAAGATCTTGTACTTTGAATGTGACAGACTAAAGTTCAAGGACTCTATGTCCTTTTTGAATATGCCGTTGGAGAATTTTACCAAGACGTTTGGTTTGACTGAGCTGAAGAAGGGCTACTTTCCTCATTCATTTAACAGAAAAGAAAACCAGAACTACGAAGGACCATTGCCTGACCTAAAGTATTATGAGACTAACTGCATGAACACCAAGAAAAAAGAAGCCGTGGAAAAATGGCATGCGGAGGAAATGTTGAAGGGAGAAAGCTGGAATTTTGAAAAGGAACTATTGGAGTACTGTGAAAGCGATGTCAAGTTACTGAAGGAAGGCTGTCTAACTTTTGCTGCCGATTTTGAAAAGGAGTGCAAGTTTAATCCGTTGAAAGAAAATATCACCATTGCCAGTGCCTGTCACAACTTTTGGCGGAATAACCAAATGATTCCCTACTCCAGTGTTGTGGAACCACCCCATGGATGGAGTGGGATGAAACCTGCTCAAAGCAAGATTGGATTTCAGTGGCTGCATATCCAAGACCAAAAGCTGGGTGGCAATAGAATCAAGCATGCAGCGAATGGCGGGGAACAAACTCTCATGATAGAATCGTGGGGGAAAGTACGTGTAGATGGCTATGAACCCATCAAGAAAACAGTCTTCGAGTTTCACGGCTGCGAGTTTCATGGCTGCCCTAAATGTAAGCCAAACAATCGCCATGTCAAAACTTGGCACCACCCAGACCGCACTGTCGAGGAAATGTATCATCTGACTCAAAAGAAAACAGAGGTGTTAAGGAAAGCTGGTTACACAGTCAAAGTGGAATGGGAATGTAACTTCAAACGAAAACTTGCAACTGATCCTGAGTTACAAGACATGATCAAAGATTTGGAATGGACGGCTCCTTTAAACCCCAAAGAAGCCTTGTTTGGAGGCCGTACTGGTGCTGCGACCCTGTACTCCAAAACGGCCGAAGATGAAGAGATCAGCTATGTGGATTACACGTCATTGTACCCATGGGTCAACAAATATGGGACTTATCCATTGGGTCACCCAACCATCATTGTCAACCCTGTAAACCAGAACATTGGCGATTACTTTGGTGTGGCAAAAGTGGATATCCTGGCTCCTGAAGGTTTGTTTCATCCCGTATTGCCTATGAAAATTGATGACAAATGTATGTTTACTTTGTGTGCTACCTGTGCCCAAGAACAATTGGAACAACCATGGCATGAAAGAACTAACCTTTGTAACCATACAGACAAGGAACGACTAATGACCGGTGTTTGGTGTACCGAGGAACTCAAAATGGCCGTACGTAAAGGCTACAAAATTTTGAAGATTCATGAGGTGTGGCATTGGAGTGAGAACGAAAGAAAGACAGGGTTGTTTGCTCCCTACGTCAACAAATTTTTGAAAGCTAAACAGGAAGCCAGTGGCTGGCCAAGTGATTGTGTAACGGACCAACAAAAGGAAGCGTACATTGCTGAGTATGAAGTACATGAAGGGATTAAGTTGGATTCAGACAAGATTGAGGTCAATCCAGGACGCAAGGCGGTAGCCAAAGTTATGTTGAACAGTTTTTGGGGCAAATTTGGCGAGGCCGACAACAAACCCACCACCAGTACCATCCAGAAAGTAGCAGATTGGGAAAAACTGATCAACGATGATACGGTCATGGTTAAAAGTGTCAATGTGTATAGTGAAGAGGTCATGGAAGTGACGACAGTAAAAAAAGAAGGCGCATGGGCTCCTAATACAAGGGGTAATATTTTTATTGCCTTGTTTACCACAGCCATAGCTAGACTCAAGTTGTATGAAACCTTGGATGTATTGCAACAAAGAGTCCTGTATTACGATACAGACTCAGTCATCTATAAGAGCAAACACGGTCAAGACAGATTACCACTGGGCAAATTTTTAGGTCAGTTTACAGATGAGACAGGGGGAGATACCATAGAAGAGTTCGGATCAGCAGGACCGAAGTCCTACAGTTATAAGACCAATGGAGGTAAGACCGAATGCAAAAGCAAGGGGTTAAAAAACACACATGCTGTGAGACAAGTGTTGAATTGTGGGTCCATGTTGAATCACATTCAGTTGGAACTGAAAGACCCAGAAGAAAGCAAGCGTCAGTTAAAAACCACTATTTTTAATCATTTTGTCAGGAATAGTAAAGTCAAAAGCATTCATTTAGAGGATATGGTTAAAGTATTCCAAGTGAATTGGGATAAGCGTGTGGTAGAAAAAGGAACAGGGGTGACTTATCCTTATGGCTACGTTAGAATGTAACTTTTTTGCATGAGTTAAGTTTTTATTTTGTTGAAAAATAGAGCACAGTAGCTTGGAAGCGCGAGCTCTAGTTAATTTTTGGAAAAGTTTAGTTTTTCACTAGTTCGTTGTAAAATAATGGTAAGGTTTGCATGGTGGCACCAACCAATAAAGTATGTGTTGTTACAAACTACAGGTGTGGTTACTTGTGTGTGTGTGTGTGTAAAAATTCACAAAAACCCTAAACCAAAGAGAAAATTTCACCAACCCTTAACCAAAGAGAAAATTTCCCCAACCCTTAACCAAAGAGAAAATTTCCCAAACCCTAAACTAAAAGAGAAAATTTCCCTAACCCTAACCCTAACCCTAAAACCTAACCCTAAAACCTAACCCTAAATCCTAACCCTAAAACCTAACCCTAAATCCTAACCCTAACCCTAACCCTAAATCCTAACCCTAAATCCTAACCTTAACCCTAACCCTAACCCTAACACTAACCCTAACCCTAACTATAACCCTAAATCCTAACCCTAAATCCTAGCACTAAATCCTACTCCTAAATCCTAACCCTAAATCCTAACCCTAACCCTAACCCTAACCCTAAAAACTAACCCTAAAACCTAACCCTAAAAACTAACCCTAAAACCTAACCCTAATCCCCAAGGACTGGGGTTTACCCCTATCCTTATTAGCATTTTAACCCTAACGCTAATCCCCCAAGGACTAGGGTTTAACCCTATCCTTATTAGCATTTTAACCCTAACCCTAATCCAAAAGGACTAGGGTTTATTAGCATTTTAACCCTAACTAGGAGAAGGACTGGTACGAGTGTAAATAAAAATGGGATGACTCAGCATTTTTCAGAAATAAAACAAGTGTCAGTGTTAAAATAACTGTCAAAATGCAGTCGGTATCCATGCAAGATTTGGAACAAATAGCCTATTGGCAAGAAAAACGTTTTAAAAGTAAATACGGGTATAATCTGTACAACCCAGTGCTTTCAGTGGAGTTAACAGAATTCGCAGACAGAGTGGTGAGAAATAACGTAGCAGTGCAAGAAGAATTTCAGTTGGAACTCACAGTGCACCAACACAGAAAACCAGAAAAGAATGAAAATTTGTTCATGTCTATGAGTGATGGTTTATTACGAGCAGTACAACATTGGGTGACAAGTCGAAGATTTTCCATGAAAACAAGATGCTATTTGACGCTACAAGCCGTGGAACCGATAGCGCTTCCGCTTACAAAATGTTTAGGAGTGTTGACAAATATTCCAGTGTTTGCTTTCTTTCCGTGGACAGTGCCATTATCACACACAATGTTAGCCATGTTTGATTGGTTGAGCTATAATTGGTTATTGGCTAAACTGCTTTCACCCACTAATAACATGAAATTGATTATCACAGTGATTCATGAGGAACAAGTCTAATCATGGTAAGTCTCAAGAGACATTTACGCCCAGATTTGCCCATTGACGTCATTGCCCTAGAGACTTTTGATGGAGTATAACTAGGAGTTGACATTTTGGTAAAACACGATAGATTTGCAACATGCCAAAAGTAACGTATCCAAGACCCTGTCCTACCTGCGGAAAGGAATTTAGCAAAGGCTATTTCTTTATTCATAAGAAGCAATGTGGTACAGCTGAGAATCGTTATCATTGTCCATACTGCCCTCTTTCGTTTTCACAATCAAATAACAAACAGCGTCACATACGGCAGCAACATTCGAAGACTCCGCAACGTTTTACTTGCCCGAATTGTGATAAAGCATTCACAAGTAAACAAAAAATGAAACTTCATTGGGAATCTATGTGTTCTGAGGTAAAATCCTGCTACAACTGTGTGTTCTGCAACGCATCATTTACAAGACGAGACAGTTGGCAAAGACATTTGAGGCGCGTTCATAGACGTATTTGCGGGGAGCAAGACATCAATCTGTTTCTGCATTTACAACATTTAAGTGAAGACGAAGATTTCCAAAACGAATGGATGTTTGTAGAATCACGGCCCATTGAAGCAAACGAACACAAGATTTGTCCCTGTGGTCAAACGGGCATACAAGCTTACTTCTTTGTGGAAAACAAGATCAATGGAAATCGCACCTTTGTGGGTTCTAAATGTATTGAGAACATTGTTCCAAGAGTGAGTGAAGAGATTGCTTATTTCGAGTATATATTAAAGAAAGACATACATGGGACATATCAAGGAGAAAACGACGAAGGTTTGCAAAGGTTTACAGTCATGCCAAACACAGTGTTGGTTAGAGATTCAGGGGTAGTGAAACAATTAAATCCGCAAATCACCAAAACCTTAGAGAATAAACACGAAGTATTGGTGAAATATCCTAAACAAGAGACTCTGATTCAAGGACAAGCGTATGACCTACGACTGAAAGCTAAATATGTAAGAGGACAGTTAACGTTTACTGGTTTGTAAAAACAGGATGCTTTTATACGTGTCACTAGTTTTAGGAGGTCAATAAAAATCACACAAAAGTTTACAGTTGAATCAGGTGTATTTTATTTTACTGGGTGCTGTTTAATTGTTGATAGAGTTGGACATATTTGGACTGCAACTCAGTGAGTTCCTGCATAAGCTGTGCTACAGACATTTTCTGGGGTTTTTTAGAGGTCTTGAGTAACTGAGAGCGTTCGCCTTCCCGTTCTTTTTTCATGGCTTGATAACTGGTTTGATCTTGTACAAGTTTTTTCTCCTCGTCCAACATCATTTGCTCTAAAATGACACAATGCACTTGTTCACAGGCCGCATTGACAACTGCTTGTGATTCGGGCGAATCCATTTTTGGGTAAGGTCGTAATGATTTGAACCGTTTAGGAAATGAACCCTTCTTGAGATGGTGTCTAAATCCTTTGATGGCTTTTTCACGATACTTGATGCGGGCCTGGATGGCTTGCAATTTTTGACGATAACTTTTTAGTGTAGATTTCTTACTTTTTACGGTAGGTTCCATATTTTTCTCAGTGGGCTCAGATTGATCTCCTATGGCGGTGTTTTCTTGGATAAGATCAGAGACAGTGCCTTCGACTGCAGACATGTTTCCCATACAAGAGGTGAGATAAAAATGATTTCTTAACGTGAGACCGATGTCAATTTATAGCCTGAGGTGAGATCTGAAAAACATAAAAGAATAGTTCGTGTGAAACTATCATCCATTTAACACAAGGTATCATGAAGATAGGACTGCATGATGAATGGTCTCCAGTAGAGGAACCGTGGAATCAAGATTTAGAAGACATGTGGATTACACATGAGCAAACAGAGAGAGAAATGTACAATGAGAATCAGGAGAATTGCCATTGGATGGAGTTAGCATTGGATGATCCCTTGTTTCAAGTCAGTTATGCCCAAATATTTGGTTCTAATTTATATGTCGTTGACATAACCCAAAAGCCTCCGTCAAAAGAAGGTATGAGAAATATGGATTTTGAAATAGTGTATCCTATATACCACGGATTGAATGACATTATTGAATTAACAAAACCTTCCAAGACATCCAAGATTAAAATCAGAGCCTCCTCCAGAGAACATTGGGAGGTCGTCTATACCTGTGAATTCCGCGTAGATCAGTTGTCTTATAACAAAATGGATGAAATCATGGACGGGTTAGCGGATCAGCTTACTATGAAACAAAACTTGAATGGAGGTTTGCTCATACAGTTGTCTTTCAATGAGTAGATTGAAGTCAAAATTTGCAGTCAAAGTTTGCAGTCAAAGTCAACAACTAAGAATCTTATGTGTGAAAAAGTCTACAAAAATAAAATTCTTATGTGTGAAAAAGTCTACAAAAATAAAATTCTTACGTGTGAAAAAGTCTACAAAAATAAAATTCTTATGGGTGGAAAAAGTCTGCAACTTACAAATGTGTCATCCAAAGGTCCCAAGGCCCCTACGAAAAATTCTTAAGGCCCAAGGCCCCTACAAGGCCCCTACAAGGCCCCTCAGACCACCAAGGTCCCGGGGCCTTAAAGGCCCCTAAAATTATCAAGGTCCCAGGGACCTTATAAGGTCCCTCACATTTTAATGGGTCTAAAAAACTATAAATAGAACGAATTCATTATGTTAGTCATCACAATCATTTGTGTTAAGACTTCGTAGTGTCAAGATGCCTTACTGCCACAGACGTGTGTGTCCTATTTGCGGAAAACAGGATTTACTAAAGCTAAGCGAACACTTACGTCAGGTTCATCATTTATCTATCGATGAACGACAATTGTACTTGAAGAACGCTACATTTTCACAGTCGTTCTCACCAATTCTTAATGCTTCAGGATGTTTAGAGATACAACCTTACCCTGGGTTTAAGTTTCAACACCCGGCATCAATGATGGTCGTAGGACCTACTCAGAGTGGGAAATCCTATTTTGTGGAACAATTGCTTTCAAGCAAACGTATCAAATACCCAAGTAGGAAAACCACAAAGATTCAATGGTTTTACACCCAGTGGCAACCACTGTATGAACGCATACAATCGACACTCGGGAAAAGTATTACGTTTACTCAAGGGTTACCAGTAGTAAACGACAATTTAGAAGACATCAATGATCAGGTTCATAACCTATGGGTGTTTGATGACTTGATGGAAGAAGCTGTGCAAAGTCCACTCATATCTCAGCTGTTTACTCGTGGCCGTCATCGTAATTTAACTGTCATTTTACTGTTACAAAATATGTTTCCCAAGGGGAAATTTAATACCAACATTTCACGAAACGCCCTATACATGGTATTGTTTCGTAGTCCTAGTGATCGAAAACAAATGGACATCATGGCGGAGCGAACATTTGCGAAGGATAGACCGAAATTTATGTCTGCTTATATGAAAGAAACCGAAAAACCCTACGGGTATATTATTTTAGACAATCACCCTAAAACAGCCAGCGAGAAACAAGTGATTGCTAATGTCTTTGGTAACTGTTATACTTACCCGAACATCACAAAAAGTACGCACACAGTCCCAAAGATAACAGACGAACAACCAGCAGTCACACACAACGTTGAAAGTCCGAAGCAACTAGTCAAACTTAAACGTGAAAAGCCACCCGCAAAGAAAACGAAAACAGTGAAACAGACTGCGAAGAAGAAACAAACGAAACCTACAGTGAAAAGGTCAAGAAAACCAGCTATCTATAAACCCAAGGTTATAAGAGAAAGCTCTGAGGAGGAGGACATTTACTCCAACGAAGACGAAAAACCAAAAGACTTACTGACAGAACTACGCGAACTCGCTAAACAAGAATATTTAGCTAGACAGCCACGCAATGGATTTGGCTTTAATCCTTCGTATACCTAGTTCACTTTATCCATAAAAATGTCAATAAAATATGTTTTAAAACCTTTATTTCTTGTGTCTTTTTACTAGCGTACTAAAATTCCCTACATTTACTATAGCGGACCGCAAAGGAAACACCTTTTTCAGTCTAAGTCTTGTAGTCATGACCTGAGCATTCTATCATGGTTCAAAATGAGTCTTACATCTTGTAGAGCAAAGGTTCTCACTCTTTTGGTAGTTTAAAGTGAAGTTATTACTGACAAAGTGTTCACACGAGCACTTTTTTCCATGTAGCCGCCATCTTGGATTATTGCGATCGACACTCCGATAAGTTCAGTCCGATAGGGCTAAGAATGTGGAGTTTTACTGCGGGTAATAAGTTTTACTGTAGGTAAAAAGTTTATTCCTAGGTAAAAAGGACATGGCTAAAAACATACACACACATATACCTATAAAAAAACCCACACACACGATCGTTCGATCGAGAGAAAACGTTTCAAAACGTTTTTGCAGTAAAGTCGCTATTGCGCATGCGTAGTGCGCAAAGGAACCCTCTAAAACTCTTTAACCTAAGTTAAATATACTTTATAAACATTTAAGACTAGTTTAAAAACGTTTTAGAACGTTTTTACACCACATTTATTACCGCGCATGCGTAGTGCGCAGGGGACAGAAATTCTGTACCACATGTGTGAGTCGTAACTTTCATACACATATATAAGTTAAGTTATTCTATACCTAGAATAACGAATGTCCGAGTCCTCTTCGTCGCTCTCCGAGTGCCGAGAACTTCCCGATCTTTTGACCTCGTCATCCATCGGATGACGTCATGCTTAGAAATTGAATTGATTATCTCTGAGTAGTAAGGGTGGGCACCTGGCCACTCAAAGGATGCCGCCGCTTTGATTGACAGGCGGCATCCAGTAACTAGGCAACTTTCAGTTGCCTAGTTACTTGACCCCCTAGGTGACCACCTTTTCTACTCAGAGATAATCAATTCAATTTCTAAGCATGACGTCATCCGATGGATGACGAGGTCAAAAGATCGGGAAGTTCTCGGCACTCGGAGAGCGCCGAAGAGGACTCGGACATTCGTTATTCTAGGTATAGAATAACTTAACTTATATATGTGTATGAAAGTTACGACTCACACATGTGGTACAGAATTTCTGTCCCCTGCGCACTACGCATGCGCGGTAATAAATGTGGTGTAAAAACGTTCTAAAACGTTTTTAAACTAGTCTTAAATGTTTATAAAGTATATTTAACTTAGGTTAAAGAGTTTTAGAGGGTTCCTTTGCGCACTACGCATGCGCAATAGCGACTTTACTGCAAAAACGTTTTGAAACGTTTTCTCTCGATCGAACGATCGTGTGTGTGGGTTTTTTTATAGGTATATGTGTGTGTATGTTTTTAGCCATGTCCTTTTTACCTAGGAATAAACTTTTTACCTACAGTAAAACTTATTACCCGCAGTAAAACTCCACATTCTTAGCCCTATCGGACTGAACTTATCGGAGTGTCGATCGCAATAATCCAAGATGGCGGCTACATGGAAAAAAGTGCTCGTGTGAACACTTTGTCAGTAATAACTTCACTTTAAACTACCAAAAGAGTGAGAACCTTTGCTCTACAAGATGTAAGACTCATTTTGAACCATGATAGAATGCTCAGGTCATGACTACAAGACTTAGACTGAAAAAGGTGTTTCCTTTGCGGTCCGCTATAGTAAATGTAGGGAATTTTAGTACGCTAGTAAAAAGACACAAGAAATAAAGGTTTTAAAACATATTTTATTGACATTTTTATGGATAAAGTGAACTAGGTATACGAAGGATTAAAGCCAAATCCATTGCGTGGCTGTCTAGCTAAATATTCTTGTTTAGCGAGTTCGCGTAGTTCTGTCAGTAAGTCTTTTGGTTTTTCGTCTTCGTTGGAGTAAATGTCCTCCTCCTCAGAGCTTTCTCTTATAACCTTGGGTTTATAGATAGCTGGTTTTCTTGACCTTTTCACTGTAGGTTTCGTTTGTTTCTTCTTCGCAGTCTGTTTCACTGTTTTCGTTTTCTTTGCGGGTGGCTTTTCACGTTTAAGTTTGACTAGTTGCTTCGGACTTTCAACGTTGTGTGTGACTGCTGGTTGTTCGTCTGTTATCTTTGGGACTGTGTGCGTACTTTTTGTGATGTTCGGGTAAGTATAACAGTTACCAAAGACATTAGCAATCACTTGTTTCTCGCTGGCTGTTTTAGGGTGATTGTCTAAAATAATATACCCGTAGGGTTTTTCGGTTTCTTTCATATAAGCAGACATAAATTTCGGTCTATCCTTCGCAAATGTTCGCTCCGCCATGATGTCCATTTGTTTTCGATCACTAGGACTACGAAACAATACCATGTATAGGGCGTTTCGTGAAATGTTGGTATTAAATTTCCCCTTGGGAAACATATTTTGTAACAGTAAAATGACACTTAAATTACGATGACGGCCACGAGTAAACAGCTGAGATATGAGTGGACTTTGCACAGCTTCTTCCATCAAGTCATCAAACACCCATAGGTTATGAACCTGATCATTGATGTCTTCTAAATTGTCGTTTACTACTGGTAACCCTTGAGTAAACGTAATACTTTTCCCGAGTGTCGATTGTATGCGTTCATACAGTGGTTGCCACTGGGTGTAAAACCATTGAATCTTTGTGGTTTTCCTACTTGGGTATTTGATACGTTTGCTTGAAAGCAATTGTTCCACAAAATAGGATTTCCCACTCTGAGTAGGTCCTACGACCATCATTGATGCCGGGTGTTGAAACTTAAACCCAGGGTAAGGTTGTATCTCTAAACATCCTGAAGCATTAAGAATTGGTGAGAACGACTGTGAAAATGTAGCGTTCTTCAAGTACAATTGTCGTTCATCGATAGATAAATGATGAACCTGACGTAAGTGTTCGCTTAGCTTTAGTAAATCCTGTTTTCCGCAAATAGGACACACACGTCTGTGGCAGTAAGGCATCTTGACACTACGAAGTCTTAACACAAATGATTGTGATGACTAACATAATGAATTCGTTCTATTTATAGTTTTTTAGACCCATTAAAATGTGAGGGACCTTATAAGGTCCCTGGGACCTTGATAATTTTAGGGGCCTTTAAGGCCCCGGGACCTTGGTGGTCTGAGGGGCCTTGTAGGGGCCTTGTAGGGGCCTTGGGCCTTAAGAATTTTTCGTAGGGGCCTTGGGACCTTTGGATGACACATTTGTAAGTTGCAGACTTTTTCCACCCATAAGAATTTTATTTTTGTAGACTTTTTCACACGTAAGAATTTTATTTTTGTAGACTTTTTCACACATAAGAATTTTATTTTTGTAGACTTTTTCACACATAAGATTCTTAGTTGTTGACTTTGACTGCAAACTTTGACTGCAAATTTTGACTTCAATCTACTCATTGAAAGACAACTGTATGAGCAAACCTCCATTCAAGTTTTGTTTCATAGTAAGCTGATCCGCTAACCCGTCCATGATTTCATCCATTTTGTTATAAGACAACTGATCTACGCGGAATTCACAGGTATAGACGACCTCCCAATGTTCTCTGGAGGAGGCTCTGATTTTAATCTTGGATGTCTTGGAAGGTTTTGTTAATTCAATAATGTCATTCAATCCGTGGTATATAGGATACACTATTTCAAAATCCATATTTCTCATACCTTCTTTTGACGGAGGCTTTTGGGTTATGTCAACGACATATAAATTAGAACCAAATATTTGGGCATAACTGACTTGAAACAAGGGATCATCCAATGCTAACTCCATCCAATGGCAATTCTCCTGATTCTCATTGTACATTTCTCTCTCTGTTTGCTCATGTGTAATCCACATGTCTTCTAAATCTTGATTCCACGGTTCCTCTACTGGAGACCATTCATCATGCAGTCCTATCTTCATGATACCTTGTGTTAAATGGATGATAGTTTCACACGAACTATTCTTTTATGTTTTTCAGATCTCACCTCAGGCTATAAATTGACATCGGTCTCACGTTAAGAAATCATTTTTATCTCACCTCTTGTATGGGAAACATGTCTGCAGTCGAAGGCACTGTCTCTGATCTTATCCAAGAAAACACCGCCATAGGAGATCAATCTGAGCCCACTGAGAAAAATATGGAACCTACCGTAAAAAGTAAGAAATCTACACTAAAAAGTTATCGTCAAAAATTGCAAGCCATCCAGGCCCGCATCAAGTATCGTGAAAAAGCCATCAAAGGATTTAGACACCATCTCAAGAAGGGTTCATTTCCTAAACGGTTCAAATCATTACGACCTTACCCAAAAATGGATTCGCCCGAATCGCAAGCAGTTGTCAATGCGGCCTGTGAACAAGTGCATTGTGTCATTTTAGAGCAAATGATGTTGGACGAGGAGAAAAAACTTGTACAAGATCAAACCAGTTATCAAGCCATGAAAAAAGAACGGGAAGGCGAACGCTCTCAGTTACTCAAGACCTCTAAAAAACCCCAGAAAATGTCTGTAGCACAGCTTATGCAGGAACTCACTGAGTTGCAGTCCAAATATGTCCAACTCTATCAACAATTAAACAGCACCCAGTAAAATAAAATACACCTGATTCAACTGTAAACTTTTGTGTGATTTTTATTGACCTCCTAAAACTAGTGACACGTATAAAAGCATCCTGTTTTTACAAACCAGTAAACGTTAACTGTCCTCTTACATATTTAGCTTTCAGTCGTAGGTCATACGCTTGTCCTTGAATCAGAGTCTCTTGTTTAGGATATTTCACCAATACTTCGTGTTTATTCTCTAAGGTTTTGGTGATTTGCGGATTTAATTGTTTCACTACCCCTGAATCTCTAACCAACACTGTGTTTGGCATGACTGTAAACCTTTGCAAACCTTCGTCGTTTTCTCCTTGATATGTCCCATGTATGTCTTTCTTTAATATATACTCGAAATAAGCAATCTCTTCACTCACTCTTGGAACAATGTTCTCAATACATTTAGAACCCACAAAGGTGCGATTTCCATTGATCTTGTTTTCCACAAAGAAGTAAGCTTGTATGCCCGTTTGACCACAGGGACAAATCTTGTGTTCGTTTGCTTCAATGGGCCGTGATTCTACAAACATCCATTCGTTTTGGAAATCTTCGTCTTCACTTAAATGTTGTAAATGCAGAAACAGATTGATGTCTTGCTCCCCGCAAATACGTCTATGAACGCGCCTCAAATGTCTTTGCCAACTGTCTCGTCTTGTAAATGATGCGTTGCAGAACACACAGTTGTAGCAGGATTTTACCTCAGAACACATAGATTCCCAATGAAGTTTCATTTTTTGTTTACTTGTGAATGCTTTATCACAATTCGGGCAAGTAAAACGTTGCGGAGTCTTCGAATGTTGCTGCCGTATGTGACGCTGTTTGTTATTTGATTGTGAAAACGAAAGAGGGCAGTATGGACAATGATAACGATTCTCAGCTGTACCACATTGCTTCTTATGAATAAAGAAATAGCCTTTGCTAAATTCCTTTCCGCAGGTAGGACAGGGTCTTGGATACGTTACTTTTGGCATGTTGCAAATCTATCGTGTTTTACCAAAATGTCAACTCCTAGTTATACTCCATCAAAAGTCTCTAGGGCAATGACGTCAATGGGCAAATCTGGGCGTAAATGTCTCTTGAGACTTACCATGATTAGACTTGTTCCTCATGAATCACTGTGATAATCAATTTCATGTTATTAGTGGGTGAAAGCAGTTTAGCCAATAACCAATTATAGCTCAACCAATCAAACATGGCTAACATTGTGTGTGATAATGGCACTGTCCACGGAAAGAAAGCAAACACTGGAATATTTGTCAACACTCCTAAACATTTTGTAAGCGGAAGCGCTATCGGTTCCACGGCTTGTAGCGTCAAATAGCATCTTGTTTTCATGGAAAATCTTCGACTTGTCACCCAATGTTGTACTGCTCGTAATAAACCATCACTCATAGACATGAACAAATTTTCATTCTTTTCTGGTTTTCTGTGTTGGTGCACTGTGAGTTCCAACTGAAATTCTTCTTGCACTGCTACGTTATTTCTCACCACTCTGTCTGCGAATTCTGTTAACTCCACTGAAAGCACTGGGTTGTACAGATTATACCCGTATTTACTTTTAAAACGTTTTTCTTGCCAATAGGCTATTTGTTCCAAATCTTGCATGGATACCGACTGCATTTTGACAGTTATTTTAACACTGACACTTGTTTTATTTCTGAAAAATGCTGAGTCATCCCATTTTTATTTACACTCGTACCAGTCCTTCTCCTAGTTAGGGTTAAAATGCTAATAAACCCTAGTCCTTTTGGATTAGGGTTAGGGTTAAAATGCTAATAAGGATAGGGTTAAACCCTAGTCCTTGGGGGATTAGGGTTAGGGTTAAAATGCTAATAAGGATAGGGGTAAACCCCAGTCCTTGGGGATTAGGGTTAGGTTTTAGGGTTAGTTTTTAGGGTTAGGTTTTAGGGTTAGTTTTTAGGGTTAGGGTTAGGGTTAGGGTTAGGATTTAGGGTTAGGATTTAGGAGTAGGATTTAGTGCTAGGATTTAGGGTTAGGATTTAGGGTTATAGTTAGGGTTAGGGTTAGTGTTAGGGTTAGGGTTAGGGTTAAGGTTTGGGTTAGGGTTAAGGTTTGGGTTAGGGTTAGGGTTAGGGTTACGGTTAGGGGTAGGGTTAGGGTTAGGGTTAGGGTTAGGGTATTTTTTCTTTGGTTTTAGGTTTGGGAATTTTCTTCCTTGTTAAAGTTTTTTGTGATTTTTTCTCTTTGGTTGAAGGATTGGGAAGTTTTCACACCAATCACCATACACACAAAAATTTGTAAGAACAACACACTTTATTGGTTGGCGCCACCATGCAGACCTTACCTCTATTTTACAACACTATAAACTAGAGTTCGCGCTACCAAGCCAACTGTGCTCTATTTTACAACAAAATAAAAACTTAGCACATGCAAAAATTACAACCTCACATAGCCATAGGGGTATGTCAGTCCTGTTCCTTTTTCAATCACGCGCTTGTCCCAATTGACACCAAACACTTTTACTAAATGTGTTAAACTAACCGTCTCGTTGGTGTTATCTGTAACAAAATGATTCTTTATTTCTATTTCCATGAGTCTTCTTTGCTCCAAAGGATGTGACAGTTCTTTCTGAATGTGCTGCATCATGGAGTTACAATTCAACACTTGGTTAATTTCAAAGGAACTCTTGGTCCCCTTGTTCTTGCACTCCGTTTTACCCTTCGCTGTCTGATAGCAGTACGATTTAGGTCCTGCCGATCCAAACACTTCTATGGTGTCTCCTTCTAATTCGTCCGTCATTTGACCAAGAAACACTCCTGTAGGGATTTTCACTTCTCCAGGCTTGTAACTGTAAATCACTGAATCTGTGTCATAGTATAACACTTGCTCGTTTAACTTTTCCAATTCGGAATATAGCTTTAAACGAGCCAGAGATGTTGTGAAGGCCGCGACGAATATATTGATCTTTCCACTGCTTTGACAAGCATCCTCAAATTTCAGGGTGCTGACTTCCATGACATCCTCGTTAAAAATACGCACATCTTTAACTATAATGGTAGGATCTTGAACAATTTTCTGCCATGTGTCCGGATCCTGAATTGATTGTGTCTGTGTGCGATGTTCGTTCTCGCCAAATTTGCCCCAAAAGCTGTTCAACATAAGCTTCGCAACTTGTTTCCTTCCAGGATTCTTTTCTATTTTTTCAGGGTCTAGATCAATCCCCTCGTGTTCTTTGTAATCGTGGATATAGGTGGCTTTCTGTTCTTCTGTTTCTACCCCTGACGGCCATCCACTGGCTTCTGTTTTGTGCTTGAGCCACGTATTCACATACGGTGCAAATAACCCCTCTTTTCTCTGGTCTTCAGGAAAGTGCCATACTTCATGGATTTTTAGGATTTGGTAGCCTTTCTCGACTGCTTTTAGCAGCTCCGGAGTACACCATGTACCTGTCATCATTCGTTCTTTATCACTGTGTGGACAGAGATTGGTCCGTTCAAACCAGGGTTGTTCTGCTTGATCCTCTGCACATTTGACACATAAAGGAAACAGCAATTTTTCATTCTGCTTCACCGGTAACACTGGATGCAGCAATTTTTCTGGTGCCAAGACATTGACTTTAGCAATTCCAAAGTAATCTTGGATGTTTTGGTTCACAGGGTTGACAATGATGTGAGGGTGCCCAATGGGATACGTTCCATACTTGTTGATGGTGGGGTAAAGGCTCGTAAAATCCTCATATAAAATTTCTTCATCTTTGCCTGCCTGGTAATAACATTTGGCCATGCCTGTTCGACCTCCAAAGAATGCCTCTCTTGGGTTCAAAGGAGAAACCCATGACATTTTATCGATTTGCTCTTGCAAGTTTGGACATTGTTTCAGTTTTTTGTTAAAATCACACTCCCATTGTTCCTTCACTGTATAACCCGCTTCTTTTAACAGCTCTGTTTTTCGTTGAGTGACTTGATAAATTTCTTCTACCGTTCTATCTGGATGGTGAAAGGTTTTCACATGCCTGCCATTCGGTTTACATTTACGGCATCCATGGTACTCGCATCCTTGGAACTCGTACACTGTTTTAGTTATGTGATCATAACCATCCACAGTGACTCTGCTACCCTTGATTTGAAGTACTTGTTCTCCTCCATTGCGGGAATGTTTGATTCTATTGCCTCCTAATTTGAGATCTTCCAAATACAACCATTGTAAAGCGATTTTGCTTTGGTTCACTTTAAGGCCACCCCATCCTTGCACTGGTTCTACAGCAATGGTTTTCGGCTGCATCTGGTGATTCCGCCAGAAATAATGACACGTGGAGGCAATCGTAATACATTGAGTCAGTGGATTAAATCCTGCCTCGTTCTTGGTGTCTTGAGCAAATTTCAGACAACCTTCTCGTAACAATTGGACGTCGCTTTTGCAATAGTCCAGCATTTCGTTTTGAAAGTTCCAAGTCTCCCCCTTGAGTACTTGCTCTGCATGCCAAGTTTCGCATTCTTCTTTCTTATCTTTAGACATGTGCTGGGGCTCAAAGAACTCAAGGTCTGGGATCTTGCCCTCGTAGTGTAAATGCTTCAAGAGGGAAAATTTATGCGGGAAAAATCCTTTCTTCAGTTCTGTCAAACCAAAAGTTTTTGGAAATGCCGCAAGAGGCATATTCAAAAAGTTCAATGAATCTTTGAAAATCAGATTGTGATGCTTGAAGTGTAACATCTTCGTACCTGTCCCCATTTGATCTGTGACTTTTAAATTCTGGTTGTACAGGGTATTTGTCGTCAGCACGCCATCAAAGCCTTTCAAATTATGAAAGAATATTGTGTACTCTGGTAATTTTCCTTTTCCTCCGTTTTCCCGCTTTTCTTCTTCAGCCCATGTTTGAACTGTGTCGAGAAATAGACTCACACAATTCGTACCCCAGTGGTGATAGATCGTTTTGCTACGTCCTTTTGTAAAACAGATCAGAATCGGGATGAATGTTTTGTTGCTATCAATTAAACATTCAATATCGGCAAAGATCAAATCATCCGCATAAATCTTCTTTGTCAGTTTTTCTTTTGGTAAACGTTCGTTGACCATGTCTAGAGTAATGCATTCTAATGACACTCCTTCATCTAACAACTCATCAATGACTTTTTCCTGCAAATCTGCTAATTGGATTTCAACCATGAGTACTCCCATATTGATGTAATCCAAATCTTTTAATTTTTTCTTCCGTTGAGCAATCAATGCATCAATCTCGTCTTGTGTACTTTGATCCGGTAAACCTTCAACAATCGTTCCCAAAATTGTTTCTATTTTCTTCTTCTTGCTTCTTAATTTTTGCAAGGCTCTCTTAAATTTTTGTTCTTCTTCACTGGTAATGTAACACTTATGCTGGTAAATAGGAACAAATTCCAAGCAATGTTTACACTGTGCATGCAAGCATTTGTGAGGAAAGTCTTGGTTCACTTTGTAAGTCACCATACACTGAGGACATCGTTGAAAATCTCGACAAGTGCTTTTCAGTTCCAAGATGGGGGTCAAACGTTCATGGAGTTGTTGTTCTAATCTTTCTCTTGTTTTTTTCATGTCCTTGTTTTCTTCTACTGTTTCAATGAAATGTGCTAAAAAACACTGCTCACCATAGAATTCACGTTTGCAAATTCTACAGCTACGATCTGGTTTCGCCCATAACGTAAAATCTTGACATCCCTCTTCATCATTTGCTGTGTTTCTTTTACAGGCAGGGCAATTTTTAGCTTGACAACGGTGATGGGCACTGTCTTCGCTATTGTAGCCTTTGCAGCACTTTTTGCAAAAATAACTACGGTTCATAAATCCAGGAATGCTGTATAAACCATCGTAATGGGCTTTTTCCTGGTTCTGTTCGTCCACATACACTGACTTTACCAGAGCAATAATTTTGTTTTCGTCTTCGTACTTGTCTCCTTTAAAGATCACACCACCCCGTGTAGCATCCACTACAATGATTCTAAATCCTTGTTGGCCTAGGTACTCTTGAAATGTATTCACTTCGTCTAAACCGCATAAGCCCTCGGGAACATTAGCTTCTTGGTGGAGCTTTTTAGCTTCTTTTAGTTGCTGGGTATTTATTCCTCGATCCAGAGAAATATTTTTGAACGTGTTAGGTTCACCTGCTTGGCGTTTGGCATACTCACGCATCACCACGATGGCACGGGCACAACAGAGAGTATCCTTGTTTTTTATTTCACAAACGCACTTGGATTCCTTCGCCATCTGTTCCCATATTTTCTGACCTGGACTTGCACCTGCCCGTTTACCACCTTTGCGTTCTGGTCGGCTGAATAATACCGAGGCTGAGAATCCGACATCATTCGTAATGAACTCTCCGCTGTTCAGGACGTGGCTAAGATTTTGTAGAACAGCTTGAGTCATGGCAGCTCGCTTTGTAAAATCGCCCACATCAATTTTCCACGTTTCTCCTGTTAAACCATCCCTACGATGCTCTCTACTACCGATCTGAAGTGTCATCCAATAATCTTCTGGTATTTGGAGTTCCTCAATCAAATGGTCGGTTGCTTCTGCAATAGCGTGGGTTGCAGCAATATTCAAGTCTTCGGACTCTTTCGGAGAGCGTTGCTGATCAAGGGTCATTATGAATTTTTGGTTCACTACAGCATTTTGTTTCCAGCGTTTGGCAGAACCTAATTTGGTTACATTCGCCACAAAGAGCGGAGTAGGTCCCTTGTTGTACTCTTCGTTTTTCTCTTGTGGTTTCATCTCTGGTTTTAATTCTTTGACATCAAAATTGGAATCTTCAGCTGGACGCTTCATACCACGAGTAACTGCGCCACCAGTCTGAGAATCTTCCGATAGACGTGTGACTTTGTCTGCATGCAATAACTCTAGACGTAAGAGTTCAGCAGACTCCTTTGCTTTCCGCTTGGCTGCTTCGGAGTGGAACTTCTTCACATGTCTTAACATATCATCTTTTCTTGTAAATGTGGACTGACAGTGTGGACATGGAACAGGATCTACTTTCTTCTCACAATGTTTTCTATGTCTTGAGAAATTACTTCGATTGTTAATTTTGGTTCCACAGGTCGGACAGGGACGTGGGTAAGTAATTACCATGATGAGAGCTCCGTTCACTACAACGTATCGTAATAAAATGAGTATGGTTATAGATATCCGGCTTTTATACCTTGTGTTATTATAAAATGATGTCAAGTTCTAAAAATAGAAACAAATTCTGCTGAGTCAACAAAATGTACGTGACGTCAATGGGCTTGCCTAAACATGCCCGTAATCACTCAACCGTGACCTTGTGAAATTTAGTACACATCACAAACATAAACCGTGATGGAATTAACTTGTTTAACCCTCGACATTAAACATTAGGTTAGCTTAGGAAAAGGGTTAGGGTTAGGACATTTAGTTAGGTTTTGGAAAACCTAGTTACAAAACTAAAACTGAGTCAGCAAAAACAAAGTGTGACGTCAATGGGCTTGCTCAAACTTGCCCATAATCACTCAAGTGTGACCTGAATCCTAAACATAAAAATAAACATTGGGTTAGGAAATTTAGATAGGTTAGGACATTTAGTTAGGTTAGGAAATTTAGTTAGGTTTTGGAAATTTAGTTAGGTTAGGACATTTTTTGACTGATTTAACCCTAAACACTGCGCCCGACTGATTTAACCCTAAACACTGCGTCCGACTGATTTAACCCTAAACACTGCGCCCCACTAATTTAACCCTAAACATAAAAGTAAACATTGGGTTAGGACATTTAGTTAGGTTAGGACATTTAGTAAGGTTAGGAAATTTAGTTAGGTTAGGACAAATATTTAACCCTAAACACTGCGCCCGACTGATTTAACCCTAAACATAAAAGTAAACATTGGGTTAGGACATTTAGTTAGGTTAGGAAATTTAGTTAGGTTAGGACATTCACTCGACAGATTTAACCCTAAACACTGCGCCCCACTAATTTAACCCTAAACATAAAAGTAAACATTTGTGTTAGTTTAGGAAATTTAATTTAGTTAGGTTTTGGAAAACTCACTCGACAGATTTAACCCTAAACATGAAACTCACGTGTAACTCTCACGCGGTCATCACGTGTGATGTCCGCGGTGTCCGAAAAAAATGTGCTCCGTTTTGTACCTGACTAGACCCCCTGAACTACTCTCAACTTATTCTTTACGGAAATATACAGAGATTATTTAGAATTTGTATGTGGATATTGGG
The DNA here is from genome assembly GCF_958299795.1 of Porites lutea. Lineage (NCBI taxonomy): Eukaryota > Metazoa > Cnidaria > Anthozoa > Scleractinia > Poritidae > Porites > Porites lutea. The sequence continues at coordinate 10,303,211 of NC_133210.1, forward strand.
GTTTGAGGATTTAATCACCTGAGCAGCCAGTCTCTTATTCTCATCTCTCAGTTTCAGAGCAATTGCCGTTGCTAGGTTACCACCAGCACTGTCTCCAGCGACAACAACGCGATTGGAGTCAATACCATATTTATCAGCAGTGTTCAGCACAGTCGTAACAACGGCATAACAGTCACGGAACTGTGTTGGAAAGGTGTGCTTGGGTGCTAATCTGTACCTGAAAGACATTTTATATAAACGTTAACTTATTATTTACGCCAAAGTGATACATGAGAGTCTCCCAGGGTTTAGAGAAGAAAACACGACCATTTACTTCTTGGGAATAAAAGATAACTTGAATTATTATTCATTCAAAATATTTCCCCAAAATATTTCTCGGAGGGTGTTATCCACCTCGGCCTTCAGCCTCGGTGAATAACACCCTGCTCCTCGATCTGCTTAATTCTTCATATCCTCCTCAGCCTCATTCATTAATTATATATTGCTAATTAACTTTCGGGAAACAATTTTTTTCTTTTACTATAAGACCTTTAACGGGTGACGTTTTCCCTGTTTCTGCGTTCTCTTGCGGCTAGTTGTGACTTGGATGCGAGAGGATTAAGGCTTAAAAGCCATTTCATTTTTACAACAGAACTGGTGATCATTCAATTAGTTTGTCATCTTAACGTGACGTGGCGTTTTAAGGTAGTGCCATTGGTTAGACTTGCAATGACCGTCATTATGATTCTTTGGTCTGGCTGAAACATTGCACACTTGACAAAATTTAATTTTGGGGAACGTTTTAAATTGAATTTGAGGAAAGAAGGAGAAAATTCAAATTATCTCAGGGATCGACGGAACATGAACCCTTCCTCCCTCCTGGAAGGCCTTCACATGTTGTAATCAATGCGGGTGAATGGTATTATTCATGAAAGTTCCAATCAATTAGTCGAGTTGTAATTATACAGTTTTCAACACAGTTCATTCAGCAGATATCAACACCGCATCAGCTTTTTTAGTTAGTTGATAAATTAAATATCGGGGCAATATCTGTATCTTATCAGTGCCCGACTTATCAACTCCTAAGCTGAGGAGCGGAGCCGATTACCTGGAGCCTCCATGCATCTTAAGCCCTTGGAGTCAATCAGCCGTCAATCCTTTCCGTACCTTTTTCAGGCTTCAGGTATAAAAAAGGGTAGAGCTTTCCCTAGCTGAAGTATATGAAAGGGTAGGGAAATGCGTCATTTCGGTCTGTAAAAAGGCCCAAAAGGACTAACCTCACGATCGCTGTTTATCTTTCCTAGCAAGAAAACATACTTGCATAGCGTGATCTTATATCTTGTTACCTCGGAATCGTTAGTCGTAAACATTTCCGGTCAATTGATTTGTTTTGTTTAATTACACATTACGTGCCATTCTTTAAACATTGAAATAACAACAGCCTTTGTATAAACATCTACATACGACATAGAAAGATAAAATCAATGAGATCAATACAAAAATTGAAAGCAAGGATATTGTTACCCAAAGCTGGCGATTGAAGTTAACTGAATTATTCCGTAAGGCTGTTGTGTTGTTCAGAAACAAGGCTGAATTTCACTGATCCAGTTACTCGTAATGTTTACGTACCCAACAGTTTCAGTTTTAACAGTTAATTCGGGTGATTCTCTTGGCGTTTCTAACTCAGTAGGTAGCTCACTTAATACACAAGGTTTCTCGATAAAAGATTCACTCGGAAGAATTTGTTTGTAAATGGGTCTGTCGTATAGTCCATGAACTAATACCTCTTCCATAATGTACTCTTGCCATCTTTTACTGGGTAGTTTCTAAAACGAAGCACTCGAAAACGAAGACCGAAGCACGAAGCACCCAAATCTCGAAAACGAAGCACCCAAAACTCGAAAACGAAGCACCCTAGATCGAAAACGAAGCACCCAAAACTCGAAAACGAAGACCCCTAAATCTCGAAAACGAAGCAGCCTAAAACTCGAAACCGGTCTGTCCTTTATAAACACGAGACCAATGCTAATACAGCAGGAATCAAGCACGATAACCAATCGAATTCTCCTGTTCCCCACCATAGAGCCTGGTCCCAGGCTATTACCGTAGAACAAATTCTACCTGGATCTGATCTGATCTGATCACGCAGTGTCATAGATACCCAATATGTTAGACTGCAAAACAATCGGTTTTTTTTTCTCAAAATCAGTAAAGAAATCGGTAAAGCGTGGCGTAAGAGTAATACGCGCGAGCCTCACACTCCGTTTTCAACAGCATTTACATTCGTATTTTTGGCACTCTTATGCTTCCACCGAAGATATATTGCTAATAGCTTCGAGTCGCTTCGAGATCCTTAGAATGTACTCTGCTGAAGTCCGCTGATCTATTCTACGCATACTCTTATATCTTGCGCACGTGCTGAACACGCCAGAGTGCGATTTGTGCCAGAAGGAAAAACCAAGTCCATTTTATAACTGGGCTATGCCACAGGCAGCCCAGTAAAAATAAATATAGAAACAGCTTTTACGGCTTATCTTTCACGCGTTTTTGGTAATATCCAATCAGAGCAGAGCTATGATCATTCACCACACGTTGAGTCATGGCAACCACAGAAACATGATCACGCCTTGGCTCCATCAGGAAGCTGATACAGTCTTGTGTCACTCTTCATGGGCACCCAACAACCAAATTTTTTAAAATAGTCAGACGAATAGAATAGTCTCAGAAACTATTTTTCCGTCCGGATGTCTTGAATAGGGGAACTTTGGTCATCTCAAAAGTTTTAGGTGGCTCTTCTTGTCCCATCCCAAACTGTCAGAACCCAGATGGGTGTGGTCAAAAGTTTGAGGACATATTGGAGTAGCTGTCCATTCACAAGAAGATTCTAGGAGATGTTAATTTTGTCTTTACAGCAAAATATTTTCAGGAGACCCTTTTTAACAATAAAATATTTCATTAAAGGGGCTGTGTCACGGCAATTTTTAATTTCATTTTTTTAATTTTGCCAATTACTTACCCTCAATCTCTATGGAACTTAAAGTAAGCAAAGAAATTACAGGTAAATGACAAAATCAGAGATGAGAGACAAACAAAAATGTCTCCTGAGCATTATTTTTGAAGTTGCAAGCAGCAGGGATCGCCTTTGAAAAACTGTTAGGCTGAACAGTTTTCCGTTTCAATCTTCCTCAGATTTGCCCATCCGTGGCATCTGTTGTTTGTGTTATGTTATTTTAACCTTCCTTTAAAGTGTTAAGCGCTTATTTTTACGTTTCTCTTAATTAACGGGCATTTTGTAATTTCCTAATTTGGCTGAATTTCGTGACACAGCTCCTTTAACTATGCAATATCCTGGTAATGAAGTATGAAAAACACTACCTCCAAAAACTGTATGTAAGTTAGTAGAAAAACTGCAAACATCTTGGCCTTAAATTTCTTACCTTTACAAATTCCTGGTTGCCCTAATTTTGAACGTTATTTTACAAAAAAAAGACATGTGGATGCCTCTGACTCTCAGTACTTTTATTTTAACCCTTTAAACCCTAAGATCAAAATTTGAATTCTCATTTGTTGCCCCTATTCATTTTCTACAGAAGTAGTGGTGTGAAGTTGATAAAATATTAAGCAAATTTATCTTATGTGATCATGTCCATAATTCTCATGAGCACTCTGTTTTACAAAGCATTGATATTAGAAGGAGAAATTTGATGCTGACCACTCTTAGGGCTTAAAAGGTTCACTGATTTCTTACTTATCATGAGTCTGTTCCTTTTAGATTCTTACCATTCCGTCACTCAATATATGGCTGCAAATACTGGAGTGGTAGTTGTATCTGTTGGGTAAGATATTCTAGTACATTGACTGGTACTTGAACTTGCATACCCGTGTGAAAAACCTCCATGGAATTCCATGGAATTCCATGGATTTCCATGGAAAATTCTCCATGGAATTCCATGGAGGATTAGGACATCAATTTCCATGGAATTCCATGGAAATTTCTCCATAGATTTCCATGCAAAATATTTGCGTGGAGGATTAGGACATTTCCCATGGAATTCCATGGAAAATGATTAGGACACCAATTTCCATGGAAATTCCTGCAGCGACATTTTCTATGGAATTCCATGGAAAAGTTCCATGCAATTCCATAGAAACTACTCCATCGATTATTCCATGGATTTCCAGGGAGTTTCATGGAATTCACAGGAATTACACATTTAAAATATCCAGTGAATCAAATGGAATACATAACAGATTTTGGTCCACTGCAATTTATTTAATCAATAAAAGGACCGCATAAATCTCTTTTTAAAGATAACAATCAATAGTTAACATGCTTTTGGTGGAAAATTTGACATACTGTAGCTAAAACAAATAAATGTTTACTTGTGACTATATACATTGCAGTTTAGAATGCAGCAATCATATTGAAGTAGCTTAAATGAAAAATTTAGATTTAATATAAAGCAAGGAATCTTGGCCTGGTGTTTAAGAAAAGTAACAGGCGAACAGATGCATAATTGAGAGAAAAAAATAAGCTAGTACTTGAATGCATAAACCGTCAGTATCTAAGACTTAAACATGGCTTTATTTAATGCCACGAAAAAGGGAAGTGCTACTTATTTCCTCGATCAGAACCATGGTATTTAGTTATAGCAAAGTCCTACCTAATCCTTGGGAAAAACGGCGTCAGCTACAAATATAATTTATCAGTCTCTTGTACAGTTTTTACGTAGCAGGCATGAAAATTCTAAATATGATATTTCTTCTTATACATCGAAGCAGTCCATCGAAGTACAGTCTTCGATTTCTAATTCTGCCAGAATTAGTAACTATTCCGAAGGATTCCAAGGGCAATTTTCAGGAAAGACCACATTCATATCTGTATAAAGAAAAAAGATGAGAACTACAAATTAAAACCGATAAACAGCACCCGAAAAGTCGCCCTTCTAAATCTAGCAGAGACAATCGAGCGGACGAATTCAGTCGAGCAACCAAACACGAGTTGTGTACATATTAAGCTTACCTTCCTCCTTAATGTGCGATCCAGCTGAGTCATTGTTCTATCGAAGTTGATTTGAAACAAGCCAACTCTAAGCAACCTAACAAGTGATATTTTGCGCTGAAAATAACATCTTTTTCGGATGCATTCACTGCAAAGACAATCCGTTTACACAACACTGTCGTACTGCACAAAAGTCCGCCTAAAGATTCGAACCAAGAAAACTGATCTTCTGCGCATTTCTATTGGTTCAAAAGCCCCACGTGATCGCGTAAGTCTTTAATCGGGGAGCTGGACGCTAGTTCAAGCACCGAACATGGCGTCAAATCACGGCACGATCGTAGAGATGTCTGTCTTTAAAGGCTTTTAATTGTGGTCCCTTGCAGAGTTAATTGTACTATTCCGGCACTTTCGAAGAGTAAAGCAGTGAGAGGAAAATATTGCATTGTTCTCCCAGGTGAGGGAACCTTTGAAAAAAGGCAGCAGGCCTATTCATAGTCTGTTACACAGCCATTCTTAGTGTCGTCACGCAACGCTCCTCCCCACTAAAATCGGCTGTGTAGCAGACTAGCCTATCCACGGATGCGGCAAAAAAACTCTAATATTGCTTGTGTAGGTTCGCTGAAATACTCCATGCAAAGCAATCTCATCAATCAGGTTGGACTCGAGTAATAGGGAAAATCGTAGCTCTCAACAAAAAACACTTCGATACCGAGAAGAGTTATGTGCCTAGTGGGATCATTTTCTACTGGCTATTTAAGTACGGGACCCGTACATCGTCTTGTATTTGCTATTCATACGGGATTCCGACTAAACTGATTAGGGCTATTAAAGCACTGACTCGAAACGGTAAGCTTCCAAATAGGGTTACAGTTGTTTTTGTATGAGTAAACTCAAACTCCACCTAGCAGAGAGTTACTACTCCGTGCTAGAGTGGTTAGGTTACGAACTTAGTTGATTCTACGCCCCTGGATCGGTTCTCAATCTTGCCACATCGAATTTTTCTTCTTTTCAAAATTTGCCACTGAAATTTTTTCCTTAAAAATGGAACAGTGGTTGAAGAGACTTACTCTTTCATGGAAATTTGTTGATCAGAAATTTCAAGAGACTTGAAAATTTCATATAAATTTTAAGTAGAGACTTGATCCCGTATGTCATAGCAAATACACGTGGGTGTACGGGTCCTGTACGAATAGCAGCACTGTGTCAATGTAATGAAGCAACTTTATGTTGTTAATAACAGTGATCTTCTCATATTTTAAAAGCAACAATGCTTTTAAAAGATAAATGGCAGACAGTCCTACTAAAAAACAATTTTCTATAATTATTTTTTTGTTTTAACAGGATGGTTTTTTTATTAAGCACTCAAAACATTCCTCTTTATAGTTAGCAATAAAATTTCTTACACTGGGACTTTCAGCATCGCCTGTTGGTGTTGGTGCATTGTCTGTCTAATTTAAACTAAATGCACTATTTTGCTTTTAGAAAACTTCCAAATGTTTCCTATTTTTCTATCCAATAAAAAGTGCAGGCTTGAATATGTGGTTAACGAGTTGATGAGTTGCTTGATTACTGAATTTCTATGGATTTTCTCATACAAACTGCAAGGTATTCTATCGAACTCCATAGACACGCTATGGCATTCCATGAAACTGTATCGGTACTTCAGGGAACCCCATGGCATTCCATGGAACTCTACAATATTCCCTGGAATTCCATGGACCTCCAAGGAAACTCCATGGAATTTCATGGCATTCCATGGAACTCCATCACTACTTCATGGAACTCCGTGGAACTCCATGGCATTCCATGGAACTCCATGGATACTCCATGGAACTCCATGGCATTCCATGGAACTCCATGGATACTCCATGGAACTCCATGGCATTCCATGGAACTCCATGGATACTCCATGGATACTCCATGGATGTTCCGTGGAATTCCATGGATTTCCATGGTTGTGAGAATATAAAAAATGATCATGAAAGAGAAAACGCCTTGATGTTTTATTAAATTCTCTCAACTAATTCTTAAAGGAAATGTATGGAGATCAGTTTGGAGAATTTGTATGTGTATACTGGGGCTTAAAGGGTTAACAAACAATGTTGCACTTTTTATCATGCACGCTCAAACCTGTTTTGCAACTTTAAATCAGCTTGTTACATTAAGTTATGTGAATACTGACTTCTTATTGGATAAGTTTTGTGGGAGTCAAGCCATACATGAGTTTATTACTCGCTGCAAAAAGTTTGTCTTCAAGGTTGGTAAAATGTGCAACATGTACAGATTTTTTTGTAAAAAGTAGAACTTCTCTCTACTTTCTGCAATAACTGCCTTCTTTTGCAACTTGCAACAAGCTGATTTGTTGCAAGATAGGTTGATTCGGGGATGGTTAAACATGCAACACTGCTATTCAACTTGTTTTGGAACATTGGTGCCAAACAAGTTGCACATTTTTGTCGCTCATTTTACCGTAACTTTACATATATACACAGGTACAGGTTGGCACCTGAAAACCCCTTTCCAGCTGGTTTTGATGACTGTGTTGAAGTGGTGAAAAGTCTTCTTGAAACTGGAGATGAGTATGGTATTGACACGAACCGTATAGTGTTAGCAGGAAGCAGTGCAGGTGGAAATTTGGCAGCAGCTGTAACTCATCATTTACACAATGAGAACAGAAAGCTGGCTGGTCAGGTAGGTTGTCTTAAAAAAAAAAATGTAGATGTTTTATTGCAGTTAATGAAGTGGCCTCCCACATAGACGTTCTAAGGGGTTGGTCTGGCATAAGGATCATCCTCGGAGACCCAGGGGCAGTTAGTTAAATGTTCGTGGTAAAAGTTTAGACCCGACTAACTGCTCCTGGGTCTCCGAGGATGCATTAGGATTACTCATGGCGAGCCAAAAGAATGCCTGCGGGGGAGGCTCTTGATGGAGAACAACGCTTCCTAATCTGGTGGTTGCCCTGTGATTTTATGGGGGCCTGTGCAACCAAGAAGGACAAGACAATTTTTTCAGTCCCCTTATCCACTTCCAGCTTAAAGTGAAAAGCACACTTTTCTACCCCATGTTACTAACTACTAATAATTTTTTTTAAAAAAATAAATCAATTGGCAGGGAACAAAAATAAGTTGGTTATCTGTAAGCACATCAATGATAATGGCAACAGACCTCTTTAATTTCTAGCGTTTGTTTTACCAATGTAGGTCATGTTATGATGAGAACTGTTTCTTTCAGATTTGTCATATTTTCAGATGCATTATGTATATGAATAATTTATGAAAAGACAAAGGGGAAAATTAATTTCCTCTGAGACCTTCATTGGGAAAACAAAACGTACTTTTCTTGTAAGCTTAAGAGGTCTATAGGTTAATTAGCATATATAAGTTGTCATTAACAAGGCAAAATTTAAAAAGCGTCACGTTTGAATCACAGACTCAAACATTGAAGCTGTAAAAGTGTCTGGACCAGCAAAAATGCTGCTCTTAAGAACTTGCTTTAACGGTGCAGCCTGTGCTAGTGCATTTTTAAAGTTTTTGTTTTTGAGGAGAGGAAACAACCTGGGTTCTTGGAGGAAGTAACCTCTAACAGCAAGGAAAAGAACTAACATCAAGCTGAAGTAAGCCTCTTGTTATTTTTCAGATCCTTATATGTCCTTTACTACAGTTCATGGATTTGACGCTGCCCTCTTATCAAAAAAACAGTTCTGCTGTTCTCTCTAAAATAGAAGTGGCATTTGCTTGGTCATGTTATATTACCGGCACAAAACGGATGTCTCGTCCGATTGCTGCTAACAAGCACTCAGCGCATCTTTGCAACACAAAGTATTCAAAGTTCATTGGTGTTTGTGATGCTGATGTTGACAAAGTTCAGAAAGAACCACCAAAAGATATTCCTCAGGGAATTGTTGATGCTCTTACTGATTACAGAACGTCACCTTTAATAGCTGATAACATGACTGGCTTACCCAAAACTTTGATAATCACTGCTGAATTTGATGTTCTCAGAGATGATGGACTGTTGTACAAGAAACGTTTAGAAGAAGCTGGTGTACCTGTGACACATCATGAATACAAGTCATTCCACGGCTTTCTACAGTTAAGAAGTGACAAGAAGATATGCGCTTCAGCCAATGAAAATATTGTCAAATTTTTGAAGGAATTGTAGAGCAGTAGTTTATTGCTGGGTCTTAGAAACTGCATGTTCTTTGTAGAGAGTTAGGGTAAAATTCTGACCAGCAAAATAACCTTGAAACAGCAACATAGGATAAACCCAATGGGGAAAAACAAGTTAACGACATATAGTTCGGTTGAAACTGTGACGAGGACAGTCTTATTATTGTAAAATACTGACTGGGGCATGGCTTCCTCCTCACCCCGCAAAACGACCGATTTTGAAATTCAGATCTAAAAGGGCCTCTTCATAACCAATGACATCACCGCTTAACTGAGATACAACCAATAATCGGATTTAATTGAGACTAATCAGGTCCATAAACAGAGTTTAATACCGTTTGAATGGCTTTATTTGTGCATGAAGCTTTCAGTAAACCTTCTGGTTGCCTAGGATATACACAATATTTTTTTAAAACTTTTCATTATGCACCTCAGAATTGTGGATGTAAATTTTTAGCAAATAAAATTATTTTCTTGTACAGAAGTACTGCTTGCGTTCTCCTACGTCAAACGCAAAAAGAGAATTAACGAAAAAACGATAACTGAAACGACAGCAAGTTCAGTTGAAAAAACAATCTTCAGAATCTTGTATAGACAATGTTTTTTGTTGTAGTGAGTTATCTTTTTGTTCAATCGTAGCAAGAGCCATAATGCAGGGGCACCCAACGAGAATATAGCTCAAAACCACTTAAACATAGCATTGTTGAACGTATTTTAATATTTTTAACCGTTTAAAAACGGTAGATATATGCATACTTTTATCCCGTAAAAATATTTCATCTGTTCGGATTTCCTAGAAAATGGTGTGGGTTTGAAAAACCAAATCACTATTATTTTGTTTAAGATATGACCCAATAATCGTTTTTCGAAGGCAAAATCAAATAACTTTCATTTTCATAAAAACGATGTCACATGACCTCTTAGTACAAATTACCTATAATTTGAATAATATGAGAGGAGTTGACTCATCAGTGTGACCTACTTTAAATGCACAGTGAAGCAAATTCTTATTGCATCACAACAAGTAATACAAAATAAGACATGACTGAGTATATTGTCCTTTAAGAATCATGCTCATAGACTCTAGGAAGGCTACTCCTAACCTAGAGAGTAATATTACTATAATTATAATACTTGGCCAGTGTCTTCTGTTGTGTGATCAAACTCAGGGCAATTTCTTTCTGCCTCCAGTTCTGTTTCAATGTGAGTCAAATTTGGTGTTCGACGTGCCTGTCGTCTGGCTGGACGTGGATTGAAGAGATCTCGGTATGATGTCATGATTTGACCATCTACATTTCTCACGACTCTTCTCCTTTGTTCCATAGCTGTGAGTTCCATCTCGTGAATGACACTTTGTTGAACACTATCATCTTCTGACTCTGAATCCACATCACTTTCTTCTACATTTGACTGAGCAATGTCTAACTCTCTTCTATAATTATCTGATAATTCATCTAGCTTAGCGCAGTACTCGTTTGTAAATGTGAATAAGACATTTCCACTTTGCCAACCTGAACTCAGTTCTTCTACTGGAACAACGACTGGGATTTTATTGTCCTTGATGATGCTTCCAAAATAGATCTTGACAGGGTTAGGCAGCAGTGAAAAATGCCTTCCAGGAATAGACTCCTTACTAGCTGCTTGCTCATTTAGCCAAAATCCAAATACATGGCACCCAGGTCTATCTCTATTTGATTCATGTGGCTTGTTGACCTGAAGAACCCACCACTTATCACCACTCGGGACACCATCGTCTGTTTCCAGGGTTAACTGCAACGATATCCCCTGGAACAAACAAATAATTGTTGGAGGGGACACGGCCAATGTCTGGTGTGCTTTCTCCTCTTCTGATTCCTAGCCCTCTCATCAGTTCACTAAAAGCATGGTAAGGGAGAGTATGATGTGGCATATATGACGCAGTTGACTACCGCTATTTTGTAGCGGAGACTGCGATGCCAAAATGGTCGCTGTTTTGTTTGTTTTCACTGCTCTCCTTGCCGTCCTTATCGCTGCAATCTTGCGTATGTATTTCAATCAGCTTGTTCCGGAAGGACTGCCTGTCGATCAACACCATAAACTCCGAATAGTGGGGTTGATCACAAAGCTTACGGGGATGGTGGTAAGTTTATCATATTATAAGCTTTTTAATGTCTTCGTTTATTCCAAAAGTATAATGTAACTTTCCTCTTTGAAGTTGCTATCGCGCTCTTGTGATTTTATAACTATTTTATTAATATACTGACCAACGTGCATTCCAATGATGCCTTATTTTGCACATGCAGGTTCCGAGTTTGCGATGTGATGTGCGTTCTGCATCCTTGACCATAACTAGCCAGACAAAAATATGTTATCCCCTTTCTATTTGTTGGCTTGTTGACCTGAAGAAGCCACCACTTATCACCACTCGGGACACCATCGTCTGTTTCCAGGGTTAACTGCAACGATATCCCCTGGAACAAACAAATAATTGTTGGAGGGGACACGGCCAATGTCTGGTGTGCTTTCTCCTCTTCTGATTTCTAGCCCTCTCATCAGTTCACTAAAAGCTGGATAATGCAGCTGGATTTGGTCTGTATTGCCTTGTAATAGCACATCTTTTTGAATGATGACACAGGGGCCATACCCACATTTATATCTGTACAAGTCCCTGATGTTTTGTGATGGTTTGCCAAGCTTTCGAGCCAAAATTGACTCTGCAACTTCAAAAACAATTGCAGATAAATTCACCAAGATCACTATTTACTTAATATGTGAATTACAGTAGTGATTAATATTTAAAGTTTAATGTTATTATCTTTTTAAATTTAATCAATAGTAATGAATCCGATGGCTTTATTCAATTTGGTGTGAATTAGTAACTCAAAACGTAAACATGTTAATTCAGATCATTTTTCAATATTTAAATGAGGCTTCCTCAGTTTTTTTTATGGTTGTGCTAATGCAATATATGAAGCAGCAAATTAAATTTTTTACCATTATTGATAACCAGATTAATGTTGGCCATATATCTGTGCCTGATTGTTGATATCATGATAATGAATGATATCATGATAATGAATTTTTTTTTTATTTGAATCCAGTGGTTTTGAATTCAAAGTTGTTTTGAAATATGAAAACTTGAGACTTCCATCACTTAGGTCTATGCGAGACCAAGTGAACTGATAGTGGCAATTCATTAATTTGTTGCGAGGTGTTGGTAAAGTAAAGCAACTGAGGAGAGGAGACAAACTATCATGAATGCCAGGGCTCAAGCCAGGACCCAACATTTATTCTAAGTCATGAAAAAAAAAAACAGTCATTGATCACAACCTTTGCCTAAGTCCTGGCTTGAATCCTTTCTTTAATTCTGGCCAGAGTCCAGCAGTTTGCAGTGGTATTCAGATAGTGTGAGCTAGTGTGACTCAGTAATAGTTAATGACTTCAGTTCTTTTATGCTACCTGAAGTTGCCTTATGTCGATTTTAAGTCGCATAAAGTCGCCTTAAGTCGCCTAAAATCGCCTTAAGTCGCCTAAAGTCGCCTTAAATCGCCTTAAGTCGCCTTAAATCGCATAACATTTTGAGGAAATTTTCCTAAAGTCGCCTTAAGTCGCCTTAAATCGCTTTAATGTCGCCCAAAAATACGGCGACTTAAGGTCCCAGAGTAGGCCTCTCGTTCCCATATTTCATTCCGCTGGACAAGGGTAACGCAGAATCTGGAAAAGAGATTGTTTCGTTCCCAGGTCCCAGGTGGGAACGTATAGTCACAAGTAAGGTCACTTCTGTATTCACGACAGCGCTACACCAAAAACATCTGGCTGGAAAAGAGTCAATGCAAAATTTTAGAAGGTGCATCATTCTTGATCTCTGATTGGCCTTTCGTATACCCAACCCCTTGAGTCCTTGACTATTCACTTAGAACTCCTTCCATAATAAAGAAACTACCATGAGCCAAATAATTTATTTGAGCGAATTGTAAATTTCCTTCAGGTGCCGTGGAGTTGGAAGTTCGCATGTTACGGAATGATAGAGAGTGTAGCGTGGTCACAGTTGATCTCAGTTCGGCGACAAAAGACACGGCAGTGGCAGCCATGGACAGCTGTTTCGCCCTTTTTGGGGCTCATCAGCGTAGCATAACCGTCGGATCAATGAGCGGGGAGAAAACCCGCGTATCAAAGACTCTTAACTGCCGAGGAGAGTGCAAAGCATTCCTTTAAGCGAAGGGCGAGGCAGCTGTTCGTGGCTGCCACTGCCGGGGTGATATGGTTGTACGCATGCGTAAGGTACTGGCCATACCGCGGAGTTGGTACGTGTGCTTCAGTGCATAATTTGGTTGCTACTAACAACAAGTCTTCTTGTTATTTTATGTAGCGTTTAATAAATTAACTTGATATAGCCATAAGATGCGTCAGTTTGAGATACTTCAGTTATAGGCCCTTCAAAATCCTAAATGACGTCCCTACCCTTTCGTATACTTCAACTCACGAAATCCTTACCCTTTCATCTGATCTAAGCTTTCTGAGGCTCGGAAATTCGGCATGGGATGTTTTTAGGGTTAATTTTTGGTCCGGGAATTATTAGGAATCTAGCGACAACTGTAAGGATCAGTGAGGATTCTTTTGGGTTCATTCGATCTTCAGTGTATCAAGCGTCAATCAGCCGTTTTCCCTTTTCTTATTTCAAGTGAGCTTTCAAGTAAGTTGCAGACATTTTTAGGCGTCGAAATTTGAATTTGAAAAGTAAAAAGACTACGAAATTCTTGAGGTGAACAAAACATACAAATACCGAAACTCTGAGGCCGATAAACAGTCACCAAATTTAAGGCGTTCTAGAGAGCTCCGAACAGATATTTCCTAGAAAACAGTCGTTGCCCCTGTTTTATACACGTGAAGCCTGAAAAAGGTCAGTATCACTTTCAGGCGAAGCCTCCCTATATGAGCCACCACAGGGAAATTGCAGCTGCCAGCTCTTAAGCTAATGACTCACGGTTTAGTGATTTGTTGTTCATTGAATAGTGCGGCTTTAGGTGTTCAAAGGTTGAGATTTGTTGCACAGAATAGCGCCCGTACTCGGTTCTCCTTTCAGGGGCACCCAACGTCAATTTTCGGAAAAATATCTGTTCCGAAAACGATTTGAGATGTAGAATTTTCGGAAAATTTGTTGTAAAAGTTCTTGCTTGCCTGTCTCTCCTAGCATTTTCGAACATCTAAAAAATGATACAATTGCCCATTTTTAATGGATTTTTACCCTAAAAAGGTCACCTAGACTTTTCGGGAGCCTTTTTTCTGCCTGAAATTTTCGAAAGGGTAAGTTTTGATCCCCATAATTTTCGGATCACTAGACTTTCAGCCAGGAAATCCGAACAGATGAAAAATTTTTAGGGGATAAAAATATGCCTATATCTACCGTTTAAATACTAAAATACTTTTAACAATGCTATGTTTAAGTACTGTTGAACTATATTCTCGTTGGGTGCCCCTGTCCTTTCACGTACCTAGCTTAGCCTTTGCATGTAAAAGCACTGTCTTTCAAATATGAGGCACCTATCTTGACATAATTAACAATTATTCCTTGAGCCCGAATGGACTCTGAGTCAATAGTCGAAGGCCGAATGGGCTATTGACTCAGAGGCCATGAGGGCGAGAGGAATAATTGTTTTAGTAAAATCCAACTAGTTGGTCAAAAATATCGAGACAAAACAACTTTGGCTAGTTAAAGCTAGACTTTAATTCTTTTTTGCCGCCAAAAAGCCCGCGCTTTTCGCTATTAGTGGGCTATAACATATAGCCTAGTAGTAGCCCAACCAATCAGAACGCAGAATTGATAATAGACCACTAGTTAGATTTTACTAAAAATGAATAGCTTCTGCTACTCAAGTATCGTGAAATCAGAACCGAAATAATCGCTGAATATTTTTTTTAGTAGCTAGGTCCTCAAAGGTGCAACGAATTCAGTGCAAGATAGCAAAGTCGAATTCATCTGTGACAATCAATAATGAAGGTAAAGAGCAAAGAGCTTTTGTAAGCGGGGAGTCTAAAAACTGATTTGAGCAAGCATTGTTACCGTGAATAGGAGGATCGATTGTGCTAATTAAGTGTCCCCAAATGGTAATCAGTGTGTTACTGTCGTAAAATCCCTTACTGTCGCCACCACAAGGACCATGCGGGGCGGGGCGGGGCGGGGCGGGGCGAGGGGGAGATAGAATCTATTTAAAGGGAGGGGAGCTCTTCGTCCCGGTTAGGCCAGGGTGAGACCGTGATGAGCCAGGTAGAAGTAAAAATTGCGATACCTTGGCTGTCTCAGTTTTAGAATGGAATTTTGGGGGGTTAAATAAAGCTTTCGCCGGCTATACGACCAGATTGGTCTTTATTCCTATTTTCTGTGACTACCATCTTGTAAGTGACCGCAGGGAGGGGGAAGGTTGGAGGCAGGCGAGCTGAAAATCACACGTTTATCTTTTAATAGTCTTTAGCGTTTACTGCCGTAGTAAGCTAAGGAGCGATATCTGCACCTCTGCTAGACCTCCATTGTCATTGTTTTCTGTGATCTGCAGTTCCCTTTGTTCTTAGAATAAGCTTGCTGTTCATCTATTAAGTAGAATCGTTTCGATCGAGACGATAACAAAAAGAACACCTCTTATGCGATACGGAACGGTACGCACAATTGAGGAGATCGCAGTCGCTCGGATAAAACTAAGATTGGAATATAGCCTGGTTTTTTAAGTGACAGTTCTGATAATTTCGATCGTTCCATACGACTCTGTTAAGACGAAGGAAGTGATTCCGGACGATTGTATGGAAACTAAGCGTTAGGGGAATTGATAGCAATGCTAGTGAATGGTTACACTGATATTTTCTGAATATAAAAGAAGAAAAGAGAGATCATCCGGATCTGGAATCATATAGATATCATTTGTCTCGTTGCTGAAACTCCCTTGCCTCACATAGTTCACTTGCTAGGTGCTTTTTTATGGTAAAGTTTCTTTTAGTAAATGCCTTTCCATGTTTTTGAGATAGATGAATCTAGCTTGGAACGTTAACAGGCGTTATTTAGTAATAAGCGCAAAATAGAGGAGAGAGTCGAACTGAATAGTATGGTGGGGACGTATTAAAACGAGCCAAGTGAAAATAAGACGCGCGCGACTTGAAAAGGGGTCGGTAGTGGCGCGAAAAATGGGAGAGAGCCGCCCTGTCTCTCCCCAGCCCCAGCGCGCTTTTCGAATTTCTTTTTAGAGAACGACTTTTCACCACCATATCGGAGCCTGGAACAGGCTAGAGCCGAGTATGAGATAAAGTGGAGACAAGAAAAAAATACTATATTCCTCGTTTCTTTTTCTGTTCTATTTAGTCTCTCGCTGTTCCTGTTGGACTTCCTCTTCTCCCTCACCCCGGACTATAAAGCCCCAGGGACTAATATTGCCTGTCCGTTTTCTTACTGAATTGTCTTTACTCATTCTCTTTCTATCCCCAGAAGAAATTTCATTTCTGGGAAAAGCATATGAGGATTTCTGCTTCAAGATAGAGGATCATTTAGGATCCCAATCCCTTCCACCCATTTCTGTCTTCTTGAATGATGTGAACGTTGAGGTCGCTGTCCCCTCGGAAAAAGTCGTGTTTCAACCGAACACTGTTTTAGACAAAAACATGGTGAGTATTTAGTATACTTACCGCTATTACGCTGATGCGTCTACCTTAAAAATATCTTCACACTGTTTTTGCTCTATGCCTTGTTATGGGCTGCCTGGTGGCAGAGCCCAATCGAAAAATGGAGGCCCACGTCTGTGCAGCAAGAAGACAATGAATAAAGGATCAGGTTACGTTTCCCGTCCCCCCTAAGATGGAGCACCATTTTTAATTATTGGGGGGGGGGGGGTGGTCTTTTCCGAACAAAATCTTGCAAACAGACTTCAGTAGCCATTTGAAAGCCGTGTTATCGACGTTTAAGAGATTTTGAGTTGTACTAACGGCAAGAAACTCAAAATCTTAAACGTCGATACAACGGCCTCCAAATGGCTCTAGAGGCATAGAGAGAGACAGTAAATAACCGAAAACACAAACACAAGGTAAGTCATTTTTATTTCTATTTTTGTCCAAAATTGGAATTTAAGACGTATTTTGTTTACTTTTCATACATTCTCTTATAAATTCAAAGTCCAACGGACTCCCACAGAGTTTGGACTGCCTGTGCGAACACCAGATATTTTTGCGTGAGGGTATTAGCCCTCTTAATCCTAAAAATAACTAAAAGTGCCCTGGGAACAATCAGCAAAAGATTCCATGTGAATCTAGAGAAAGCAGGACTGGGCGGAAGTATATAGCCATTACAAAAAGCTTGTAACAGCAAGGTGATGGATACCTAAGGTGACGGGAGGTCACCTGGTACTAGGAAATGAAACGGTTGGAAGACCAAGAAAAGGTCGTCACTTGTTTCCATCCGCCAAACTAACATCGACAGATTAATGATTCGTACACAAAGTAAGGGTTAGGGTTAGGGTTAGGGTTAGGGTTAGGGTTAGGGTTAAGTTAGGGTTAGGTTTAGGGTTGTTGCTATATATATTCAAATTAAACCCTCAAACCCTCGGTGTTATAGGGGTTAAAGTGATGCACTGCAGAGCCGATGATCCGAGATCGAATATTACTCGTGCCATCCTGAATTTTTTTTCCTTAAAAATTGAAGAGACTTAGACTTTTATGGACAGAAATTTCAAGGGACAGAGAAATTTCATGTAAGAAAAGTGAAATGTCTTGTGAGAGCCACTGAGAGGAAAATGTCAGTTTGGCGGGTGGAAATAAGTGCTGACCCCAAGAAAACCGTGTTCACTAACAATTATAATCATCATCATCATCATCATCATCATCATCATCATCATCATCATAATTTTAATGAAGACGTTGATGTTGATGATGATGATGATGATGATGATTATGATGATGGTAATAATGTGCTGATGCTGTAGATGATGATAATACTAATAAGTAAATAACAATGATACATGTAATTATAATTATAACGATAATGATTCAACGAGGGGGATAACTGATACAATATCTGTATTTCAGGTAACAACGCACTTCAATCGCGAACGAAGAATCCTCTCCGCTGTTGAGCAACATGAGATCCCTGGTCTGATGAAGTTGTTCAGTAAACGATCAATGATTGCCGCTCCTCGTGGCGTAGCAAAGAGATGTAAATGAAGAAGAAAAGACCATTGGTGGGCTTGCGGCCGTTGCTTTTTCGAACGCGGAAAGAAATCGACAATTAAGAATCATTTAATTCAACAAGTTTGTCAAAAGTCAGTTGAAATTAGAAAACGGGGAAAAAAATTTTGATATCCTACACTGCAGTTCAACTTCCATGAGAAAATATGCTGCTTTAAATGCGCTATTTGCTAGAGGATCCTATAATCTACAATCCTGGACAAACGTTCCTGGGAAAAGACTGCAATATTCATATTTTTCTGTCATTTGTCGGTTCCGTCTTAAAACAGTGCAACCTTTACGGAATTTTCTTGCAGTTCTCCTCCCTCCACCCTATACAAAGTTGAAACTCGGAAAAGAAAAATTCTGGATACACGCGTCCAACATTGTTTGTAGGGTAAGGGAGGGATTGGACCTGTTTGAATTGGAAAGCGCCCCAGAAACGCAAAAGTGTCCCAAGACTTGTGTCCATGATTGTAGCTAAAATATAGTTCATCCTTGTCTTTGCATTTCTTGTGCTTAATCTGCGAAAACTGCCGCCTCTTTCCAAACGAATTTTTAGGACTTAAACCATATAAACAGCTCTCATTTGGATGTCTCTTTTAGACGGGCCCGTATACCTTGTGTTCGAACATCCGGCTTGATCATTTAATCTGGTCTAATAAAAAGGAAAAACTTTCTTTCCTAGTTAAATACATCAAATAAGTATTCATTCAAAATATTTCTCCGTCTCTAATTGGCTAAAATCCCAAGCTGAATTCATCATACCGGTAACCAGTTATTGTCGACCAAATATGCAAAAAAATTGCGATATTAAACCTGGAACTACCCTGGGTTCCAGAGACTTTTCTAGCGCGGTTTCCGGTTTCTGTCAAGTCTTTATAGTGACCGAAAATTCCCACCGCACGCGAGAAAAACCTCTGGTACCCAGGGTAACCTGGAACTGACCATTGCAATAAGCCGCTGGGTCATTGAGGCTCTGCTACATGGAAAACAATTGTCTCGAGAAGAAGGGTCACTCGCCTACCCGAGCCACTCTGGGCGAGTCAACGTTTCATACATTTCCTTACAAAACGCGGCAAATCGCTTACGCTAGAAACAAACAGTTGGCTCGGCTGAAAGGCTGACCAGCCTAGCTCTGAATTAAAGAACTGTGCTTTTTGAGTAAAGGTAGAAAGAACTCCAAGACAGGTTTCTTAAAACAACATTTTTTCAGGTGTTTGCTGTACATTTCTTTGCCGTCACTGCACAACTACGACGTGAAAATGCCTTATTTCACGATTTTACATATCGTGGAGGACCTAAAGTAGCCATTCATATTCACCATTTGCGCATTTTCCATAATAGACACCTTGTTTTCCCCCTCTTAAGACGACTGTAATACTCAGGAGAAATTGTTTTGCAAAACTTTGCGGGACAAACAAGGTGTACTATCAGAGAAGCGGTTTTCGTTCTCTTTCTAAAGTTGGATATGGGTCTCCAGGAGATTTCGCCCAATTTTGACAAAGTCATGCGTTGGAGTAATCGCGATGACACTGCCGTGAGCTAAGCTCTTTTTAAGCGACGTTTTCGCTGCCCGGCGTCGCCGAAGAAGGAGAAAAGTAACGTTATTCGTCATGCAGACAGGCTAATAGTAAATTAGGCCCGTTAATATGGAGATTAGCTGTCCCGAGAAAAAGGGGCCATCCTCCCAGCCGAGTCAACTTATAACGAGCGTTGCACTGGCGGATCTAGACCTTCGAATAAGGGGTGGGGGTATTCTAACCGTCTAATCCTTTAATATACCATTTTTGACAGAAACGGTACCCCTTTCGTATACCTTCTATTGACAAATGGTATCCCTAAGAACTTTGCATCCCCTTTAACTGCTGTCAGGAGCCTACTAGTCCTGTGGCTGTAAATACACATAATTAGAACGTCTTTTCGACTTTTTCGCAGCCTCAAAATGCATCTCTCAGCCCTTTGAAGTCTGTTTACAGAACGAAATGACACCTTTGATCTTGCCTCTTTTCGTTTCCATGATCGCCTCAGTTAAGAAATCTGTCAATCATTCGAGAACTGTAGTGAACATGCGCGAAACGGGCTTGGAACAACAACATTTACTGACGAAAAATACCTACGCATGCGCCTCGACAAAAATCACGTGGTCGATTTCCGACAAAGTCATTGGCTTAGAGGCAAAATCCCCGCGAAACATTGTCAAGATGAAAGAAGAAATGGCAGCTTTTCTTGTCAGTGGTAGTGTTGTGGTTTTGTTGCCACCGTGAGAGATCGAAAATTATTTTGGTCGAAATTTTTATTGATATGTATTGTCTAGTAGATAATGCATCCTGGAACTGTCAGACAAACACACTGGCACGATCCATTTATCTGAGATCGGGGTTGCGATCGCTGGATGCGAGGAGAGGACATGCTAAAAAGGTGGGTAGTTTTCTCCTTTTCTGTTTAGTGTAAGTCTCGTGCAACTGGCTACGACAAGAAATTATATAGCATTGGAAGAAAATTCTTGGGCTTTGTTTTGGTATATGAATTAGCGTGTACCGAGTTGCACGGAAGCGGCAGTTTTGTAAAACGGGGAGACCCTTTTTGTCTTATAAATCGACACGATTGTGTTCTACAGCTTGGCTGCCATTCGGTTTGCCCACACTGTAAACATTTAGACACCTTTGAATTTTCATGCATGGTTCAAGTTAAACGCAACATAGAACTACACAACAGAACATTAAAAAGCAGAGGGATAAATTTGATTTAGCTTGCACCTAGTTGTAGGAAAGAGGTAGCTTACCATTTCGGACGCATTTTCATTGATCAAACAAAAATATTCTGACTGCTAAATCTGAACTCGCATACACTGTTTATCGCAGAGGTTTGCGCTTGGTTGAAGTTTTCTGCCTCTCGGTGCAACGGAAATTATAAAGTGGGGAAAGCAATATTCTTCGACTTTGTTTTGGCATATAAATTAACTTGTACCGAGTGGCACGGCGAAGCGGCAGTTTTGTATTAAAAGCGTACTGTCCCACTTTTGATGCTAATTAAAATTTGACACGATTTTGATCGATAGAACAATTCATTTTTAAGTTGAACCTGAGGTTATAGCACTGTATATTTTGGACATTTTAGGCTTACTTTCGAATTTATACAGAACGTGAGAGTCTTGTAAAAAGCTAAACTAGACTCTTTCGGTGATGAAAAATTTTATTTTGATCGAACCAACTAATGTCAAGATTATCTATGCTAGAAACTTTCTGTTGACACTGTTCAGGAGCACCCAACGTTTTTAGGCAATGCATTATGGGATATGCGCGCCAGAAAAGTGAGCACCAACTCTCGAATCTCCGCCATTACTGAATATTCGTTTCAGCTTCGCGTCTGTTTGCTTCTTATTTATGCTGTGTTTTTTCCCTTTACGCCTTTTACACTGGTCAGCAATTCTATAAACTGGCGAGTCAATCAATTTTTTGGCTACTTATGTCTTCCGCGAAAAAAAAAAATGCGATAAAACTTTATGAGTTTCAAGCCAGTGCGGACTTATGCGCTGCTGCACTGCAAAGGGAGGCAAAGTGGGAAGTGGTGGAAAAGTTGTGCAAGTGGTTGTGGCTATTAGTTAAGGCAAAGGTGCTATTGTGTGTCATCAGTATGATAAACTAGACGGCTCGTACTTTGCCGAATTTGTACAGGATAATTTTGAGAACATGTTTGGAATAGCGAACAAAAATGGGTCACGATTGTTTGTACCGGACAACTGTCTAGGATTTCTTCGGCACAAATCTTCCACAGCCCACCACAACCCTCCGTGCATTCTTTTTCTTTCACTTCTTGCAACAACTCTAGGGGAGTTTTCTTCGATCGTGCCAGTTTCTCAGCAGCATTCTCAATTTCCCATGCGGTATTCAATATATCTGCGACCGCCCTTGGCGTAGTATTTACTAGGAATTTAAAAAGATCCGTTTTGCCCTCTTTTTTCTGTTGGTGAGCCAAAGCTTGCAGTTCTACCAGCGATTTCACAAATTTCTCAACTATGATTTCTGTCACCTCGAATGTCTCTTTTTTCATGTTTGCTTTATTCTTTACTCATCTTTAATTAATATTCCAACACTTACCAACCAAGGAAGGAGAACATCCCAGATCTAGCAAGGGCTCAGTACCATCTGTTAAGAAAAAAAACCTGCTAACTCCATCTTTTCTAAAATTCATACCCTTGCTTTCTCTTAGGGCATAAATACATAGGACATCTGCAGTCATTTCTGTACTCCAGTCCACTGGGGTTATATCCTACTCATGACAGCTGATCACTGTAATACTGTAGCTTACAGACCTCTTTCATAATCGGTCATTATAAAACACAGACTAGGTGTTAAATGCGGACTAGAAACTACGGACTGACTATGAAACACGGACTAGGTATAAAACACTGACCACAGACTGTGTAATAAAAACAGCTTTAGAAAATAAATCCATACCAGAGATACATTTTGCTGCAACACCAAGAATAGCATCATAGAACACCATCAGCAGTAGGTTACGAGTTATCTGGAAAGTGGTGCAGAGTCTACAGCAGTCAATAGTGCTTTTTATTAATATTATCTTCTCCATTCCACAGATAATAGATAGATAAATAAATAGATAGTAACTTTATTAAAGTGTCAGTCATTTGAGTGTTTATACTCTAACTGGAGACACTATAATAAATTATAATTCTCGCAGTGAAGCAAGTTTATGATTTTGTCGCGCCCGGATCACAAGCGAAGTGCGATTTTGCTTTGGTCATAAATCTTTCTTTCTATCGGTTTGGTATCCGCAGTTGCCAAGCAACAAACCACAAACAAACTCTAAAAGACGCCACTCAGCATGACGTCATCATGCATTTTGGGTGCCCAGGGTGCCCGATTCGAAAAGTGGCCAAAAATCCTCGCAGTGGAAAATTTTTAAAACACTGAAAGAATGGTGGCACAAACTGCAGCGAGAGCTAGAAAAGATGAGCATGGTCATCAAGTGGCCGTTATGTAGCCAGAGAGTGAATAAACGCGGAAAAAATGCGAAATGGCTTTTAAATACTCATTTAAGCTATTTTTCTTAAATGTATATTTGAATTTGTGAAAAATAGAGCTCCACATTAGGTTCAAACAGTGTAAATGGCAGAGATGACCGAGCCAATCCGGGAAGTATAATTCTGTGGAATAATAAAAATATAACCATAGCAGACAAGTCTATATACTGGAAAGACTGGCACGCTGCAGGTATAGAAAGAATCTGTGACTTATTGAATGAAAATTGTAAACTTCTAAGTTATGAAGACTTCTCAGGAAAACCGGCCTTAGTCCGCCTTTTACTAATTTCTACGGTCTTATTACGGCCATTCCAGACAAATGGAAACGTGCAGCTCTCTGGCTGGACTCTAATTTCAGTGAGCAGAAGTTGAAACGAACAGCTGAAAACAGCTGCAAAAGTATTCGCAAACGGTTAATAGAAAGGAAATTCCAGGAACCTTTGGCTAGTTCAAGGCTATGCAGACTAGGTCTTGATTCTAACAAGCTTAAAGCAATTTACACTTTGCCATTTCGCTTAACCAAGGATATTAAATTATGTATGTTCCAGTACAAAATAATCCACAATATTTTACCGTGGCAGCAAATTATATAAGATGAAGATTTCAAACTCCCCGCTTTGCGTTCATTGTAACTCTTTAGAAACACTTCCCCATATGCTAGTCAATTGTACCGAAATTAACAGTTTATGGGCAAAAATAATTTCCTGGTGGAATCATCAAAGCGGAGACTGCTACCTTGTAGATGAATTAAGCATACTTGATGGTTACTATCCAGAAGACGAAAGAACTCTAGATCTAATTTTCAATTATTTTATTTTACTGGGAAAGAGACACATTTTTGTTCAGAGATTCGAACAGAAGACCCCTAACATCGACCTGTTTTTTAATTTTGTTAAAGGCAAGCTAATTGTACATAGATGTATATTCAAATCCAAAGGGCTAATTAACAAGTTTCACTCTCTATGGAAACCTCTCCTGTGCTTACCATAAGGTTTAATTATATAATCACCGTGGCTCTTTTGTGTAAAGTAGTGTAATTTATTTATTTATTTATTCAATGTTTTGTTTTGTAATACTGTGTAATGTTTGCAATAAAGTGTTGAAGAAAAAAAAAAAGTTAATGGCAGAGAAAAATACTTTCAGATTATTAAAGTGGTCTGCTGTCTAACCTTTTGCGCTGGAAGAAGTTGGGGTGCAGGTTCAAATCCCGGCGAGGCAACCTGCAGTTTTTTTTTCGTTTTTTTTTTCTTTCAGACCGAATACTACCTATATTGACACTCTTAAGAGGGATACTGGGGCATTCGAAGCAAGTGAGATTGCTGCACTGATGGCTGATAAGAGGCTGTGGAAAGATCTAGTTGCTGCCCGCCTTCGGGCGACCAAGTGAGTGAGTGAGTGAGTGTTTGTTTCCCTTTATTTCTACTGCTGGCCCTTTTTAGTTTCACGAGATTTTTGCAATAACGTATTTCTTGTAAACTAGTTTCACACACTCGCATAAATAAAAACACATTCAACTAACACCTAAGAACTTTTAAGGAATTTAAGTTTCTTTCCTTTTCTGTGACTTATTTATGGCTCAAGCGTTAGCATTAAAAGTTTACAAAAAATATTCACCTTGATTTGATTTGTGGCCAAGTGTGGGTGTGGATAAGGCTGCAGAAAATATTTATTCACAAAAACAAAAAGTGGACTGTTCAAGAACTGTTAGGCATTTAAATTTTAAAGCCCCCCAAATAACAATGGTTAATTTATCAGGAGTGCACTCAAGCTTACAGTTTGACGCCAAGCTGAGGTTAAATGAGCATAAAAACAAACAACAAAGATGAAACCATTTAAAACATGGAATTTAAATGGCCAGGCAGCAATGAAAGTGGCTTGTGATGACTGCACTTTGCCGTATAAACAAATCTACTTAATTTTGGGGGTGTTGTGAAGGAATAATGAGCGAGTCCTGACTCGACACTTCTTTTCTGAGTTAGCTTGCTCCAGGCGTTCGATAGATAATCGGGTGGAAACATTTGCATTTCAAAGAAGCTTTTTGCATTATTCTTCTGCAGGCGTCTTGATCAGTGAGCTGGAAAAAATATAAACTACTGTAACGTTCCAGTTCAATGGCTTGTGGAAGCGTCAAGTCTTCCGCTCTCTGGGTTAAATAAGTTTTGCTATTCTGAACAAATAAAATTGGAAGTAGGAAACCAAAATTCAAACTATAAAGGTCTTTCTTCTCAAATTGCCAAAAAAGTTAACAGGTAAAATATTGAACTTCCTACGTGGTATTCGCAAGGTTGGGGTTAAACCTCTGCAAATTTTGGTGAACCTTGCAGTCCGTACGAGCATTTAAGGTACTTTAGGGCGGCTCCAGGCTTTTGACACGTACATTCTCGAAAAATCTAGAAACCAACACCCTTCGGAAAGTGCAAAACAATATTTTTACGCTTCAATACACAGCGGCCGAGATAACTGCAGTAAAGTTTTCAACCTTAAATTTGACAAGTTCTTATTCGACACTTTGACAATGGCATCCATGGGATAGCAAGAAGCAAAAACTGTTTTAGGGGCAAACACATGGATTTAAGCTTACATTTTGGAAAAAGAGCTCATCCATTATAGGTGTGAAACCGATCATGAATGAATCTACTACTGGCTAAGCTTACAAATTTGACAAGACGCAGAAAATGAGGCCATATTCATATAAACTTTAGCCTGTAAACAGGCTCTTTGTCTGGGGAAAGGGTGAAAAATCGCGAGGAGAGAGAAGAGAAAGGGTGAGAGCCTGTAGACAAACATTTGGGACGGTCGTTCCACGGCACCCTCTATGCATCAGATCCTGATGCAAGCTCCCATTGGCGAGAACACTGACTGTCTACAAGTTTGATTTAAAACGCTTTTTTGGTCGGCACGTAGCACGCGATTTGATTTAAATAATCGCTTGTAAATAGGTCTTCTGATCTTTAAATAAAGCGTCAGTCTGGCGCTTGACTGATGAGGTTTTTCAGCCGCAATGAATGTTCTTGCATTAGGCGGCAAATCACGCCGACCAGAAACAATAACCGCAGAAAATCAACATGCATGTCACGACCTCTCAAATAAGAGGCAAAAATCACATTTTCTCATTTAAAACTAAACCCTCCAGAACAGAAAAAACTCATTGGAAAAAGCAGCATTTTGGCACCAGGTAAAAGTTGTGTGTTGCCTACCGACCCCTTTTTTACACGCGAAATTGATTACATTCCAATGTATCCACGTGACAGATAACGATCTTGCTGACAGATGGTAGGCAAGTACAAGACAAGCTTAAGAAGGCGGAATAGCGGCCTCAAATATGTTTGTCTACACGTTCTCACCCTTTTCCTTCCCCCTTCTCGCGATTTTTCGACCCCATCCCAAAACAGAGAGCCTGTTCACAGGCTATTTCATTATTGACCCCCCGGCAAACAGCAATCCAAGTAAAGCTAGTTTCGTACACAATGAAATTCGGTCTAAATAGTCTTTATAGTGTCGCCATTTTATAGGAAAGTTCACTGTTCACAAAGCCTCATGTGCCGCGTTATAGGTGGTTTTCATGCAATCTCGGGAGACACAAATAACAATGGTGAAATGGACAAATGCTGGTGGACAAACAAAGCGAGCTAATGAGCGATCTTTTGTTTACCGTCCATCAGCATGGCGGCGATGACGTAACGTGAAAACCACCTACAGTCAAGTCCCTTTATAGCGGACACTGTAGGGACCTTAAGTTAGTGTCCTCTGTAGCGAGAGTCCGTAATAGCGGGAGTTTATTTCAGTCAAATGTCTGTAATTTATTTTTGCCCGGAATTTATCTGCTGTCCGTATTATCGGAGTGTCCGCAAGGCGAGAGTTGACTGTATTATGCTTTTATCAGATATCACGTTAAAACCGAGATTTTTCCCAAGAATAACTTCACATTCATATTTATATTATGTCGCTAAAGTTGCCTTTGATTACTGGATGGTCCAAAGAACTTCTTTAACGAAACCCTGGGGCGCGGAAGTGCTAGACAAGGTGTACAAGTCGTTCACTTTATGCTTGTTTGATCAATCGTGAAACCATAAATCTAAAAACAAGCTATATTATAAGTAATTACGAGAGAAATAAATTGCAAATCATTGATTGTTTGCGGAGGTTTGTTTTGGCTTCTTTTCAAGATCGGAAGTTTTTCTTTTGTAATTAAGTTAGCCTGTTCCAAGCGTCGTTCAGATACTAGTGAGGACGCTATCTGAACGCCTGGAAAACTGCTTATGACCAAAGTAGGGAATAGATGTTTTTATTTCAAATACATAATAAACAAATAAATAAATAAATAAGACAAATTCGCCCAATTTGATTTCTGCTAAGTATTGTAGACCACAGGACGAGGTAGTCAAATGTAAAATGTTAGAGGCTGTAGACGTTAGTTAACAACGTAATTTACCATTATTCGGCTAAAAATTACTCAATTTTGGTGAGAATTAGTGGATTCCATGCAGTAAAAACGGATTAAAAAGCGTGAAGGAGACATAGTAAAGTCCGTTTGGTCACATAGGTATCCCGCACGGGTAGGGTAGACGCGAACTTTGTTTGGGAATTCGGTAATTGTCTACATCACATGCACCAAGGAGACATATCGACTGAACCGCCATCACAACAAAACTCGTGGAAACTTGCAAACACTTTACTAAAGTTGTTCGAAACAATAACAATGACCGCGGCAATAACTGACAAGAAAGGGATCTATAAAGTTCCTTCAAAATAAGCGTCTTGCTTGCAATTGTGTATTAAATTCCCTTTACCTGAAAAACGTAGAACAAGACAAGCAAAGTAGTCGGCTTTCCTACAGTGAAGCGAAAAGATCGTCCTAAACTTACGCGAAAGCGTTTGTTTTTTATTTTTCAGCGCCTTTAATACATTTCCCACAGAGTGCTGGGCCCGGGTGTCCGAGTTGATAATTTCAAGTACGGCCGATAAAATAAATGCGAAAGCACAGGAAGTCAGTCGACAAGTGCCTCAAGACATGAAAAATATTGGATTTTTGT
Organism: Porites lutea; assembly: GCF_958299795.1. Lineage (NCBI taxonomy): Eukaryota > Metazoa > Cnidaria > Anthozoa > Scleractinia > Poritidae > Porites > Porites lutea. Next base: position 10,331,615 of record NC_133210.1, read on the forward strand.
ATCATTAACAACAGTTCCACCAAAATAGAACTATAGTAATACAAGGTAGCTGGGTAGCGGGGTAGCTGGGAAGCTGCTCTAGTCATGTTTTGAGAGTGGAGTGCAAGGCCTGGTTTGAAATTGGGGATATAATTTTGGATCAGACATGATATAGGACGGGGAAAATCACGTAGACATATAAAGAATGGTTAAAAACTATTTTTAATAAAGTGTTAACTTCTCCAAAGTAAAAGCAGTCGCGAAAAGACTATGCTAGACGGCATAGAATGCCAGGCTGTAGGTTATAGCATAGAAACACAGGTTTGTTTTCTAAAACTCAAGAAGAATATATTTAGCTTCATTAATGTAATTCAGTAGCAAAGTAAAAACAATGGGTACAAGGTTATGCTAGTAAGCATGTGAAGTGGATGACGGCAGGTATTTTGTTTTCCTTAAAAAGTCCTGAAATAGCCTTTGTCTATCTTAAAATCTATTATATTAAAATGCGCCAAATATAAACCAGTAAGGAAAAGCATATGCTCTAAAGCATAGGAAGTCAGTCGACAAGTGCCTCAAGACATGAAAAATATTGCATTTTTTGTATCATTAACAACAGTTCCATCAAAATAGAACTGTCTAGAAATACGTCCAAAAAACGCTCTTGATTGCTTCAAGAATGAATATTGTATTTAAATTACAAATTTCAGTGCTATACCAGAGTAGTAAAAAGTTGGGCCAAAGTTTAAAAACTATTTTCAATTGAATTCGGCAAAGTGAAAGCAGTCGCTAACTAAGACTATACTCGACGGGCATAGGAAATGTCTGCATGACTGCAGATCACAGCAAAACAACTCAGGTTTGTTTTCTAAAAATCAAGAAAACTATTTTTAGCGTTATTAATATAATTCAGTAGCAAAGTAAGAACAATAGGTACAGGGTTATGCTAGTAAGCATGAGTGGTTGACTGCAGGTATTTTGTTTTCTTCAAAAACTCAAAACTATATTTTTTTACACGGGTCAATTACATTAGGATAAAACCAGTTAGTAAAGAGATATTGGTCCAAAGCATAGTTTGTTAGTTAGTCTAATATTAGATTTTAATAGTGAAACAAAGAAGTTAAAGATCGAAGACTGCAAGAATGTCGAATCATAATCAACTTGACCTCCTCTGTATTCTAATGGCCTGCAAATCAAACATTGCGGTATATAAATAATTAAATAAAAAACGACGGTTTCCTTCTCCAAATGCGTTGCATTGAAAACACTTTTTAGGAGTATCCAGAGTACTTTTAGATCTTAAGAAATACGTTCTAAGTGGCGCTATGAAATTTATTAATATCTGTTCGGTCATCCTAGGGCAACTTGTGAGTCTTTTCAAAATTACAACGGCTAATTCAGTATTACTTTCCCAAAATTTTTAGATGCAATTAAAAGTTTTACGAAAGTGAAATTTTTCTGATCCCTCTCAGTTCCATCGAATTTTCGATTCCGAAAATTTTAGGTTTCTTTTTCTGCGAAAAATAGCTTAACCTGGGGAGTGGAATGCGAAAAATTAAACGTCAGAAAATCGGAGCCGTGGAATTTACTTACTAAATAGGTTCGAAAATTGTACATGAATGGAACAGTCATCTAGAAATTTTTAGCCTTCCTCAGGGTATAGAAAATTCTAGGCAATTTTGCTTCTCCGAACAGATATTTTACAGGAAATTGTCGTTGGGTGCCCCGGCCGAGTAAACGAAGTTGGTTTTTCATGTAAGGTTCTTGATGTTAGTCACGGGAAATGGAAGGCAGTCGAGGTCATACTGAAAATGATACAGAAGTCGGATAACTCATAGATAGCCCAAGCTCGAAATATGAGCATCGGCGAGCTTCGGCGTTGTTGCGTAACAATCGAAATATAAGGATTTGTATGGGAAAATAACCTATCGTTTCTGTATCCTACGAGAATGAAAGGATTTCAATAAAAACAGCTTACCTTACTTAAAATGTGTGTTACGTCTCTCCTGTGTAAACCACGGGTCTTACAAGAGAGAAAACCGTTTACATGAAAACCCGTAAAACGGCCATAAATCGACCCGTGGACTATACAGGAGAGACGTAACACATATTTAAGTAAGGTAAGCTGTTTTTTAATTGAAATCCTTTCATTTTGGTATGTTACAGAGACGATAGGTTTTTTCCCTCATACAAATCCTTATATTTCGAATGTTACGCAATAACGCCGATACTCGCCGATGCTCATATTTCGAGCTTGGGTGGTTTACTGGCACAGAATAACAAACTCTTACTTTTATCAAAAACTTTCGATTGCGCCAACATTAGCTTGCGTTTGGATAAGATGATTGCCATTAAAAATCTTTTGTTAATGACTGCAATGAATGATTTATTGTACCCGAAATGGCTCTTCAGTATTTGTCACCTTTTCGGATAGAAAAAGCCTGATAAAACATTTCTTATCCTCGCCGCTCAGTTTTTTGTTTCGGCAAACGAAAATCCACTCAAACAATCGCCAATTTCATCCGATTGCTTTCTTCAGCATATCCAATAGCGAACCATCAGCGACAACATTTAATAGTTGAAAATGATAGTTTGGTTCACTGATTTTTTCGCGTGATTTACTGCTCAAGTATATTCAGTATATTGCCAGTGACGGTGCCTACAAAGAAAAAACAAAACTGCCTGTCTCATCAGCTTATATTTTATCATAAGAAATGGAAGACAGTATACGTATAGCCGGATCATAGGGTTTTGAAAACTTTTTATTACACCTATGCGCAAAACGCAATGGGTACGAAGCTTATGCTTGTACACCGGAAACTGATAATTGTGGGCAGACAGCACCATGATACTGAGAGAGCCTTTGTCTGTCTCAGCCGCAAATTTAAAGTATCTATTATATTTCAAATATATAACCAGTAAGGAAAAGCATATGCTCAAAAGCATAGGAAGTTAGTCGAAAAGTGCCTCAAGACATGAAAAATATTGGAATTTTTTTTAGCAAACAACAGTTCACCAAAATAAAACTAGTTACGTCCAAAAAACGCTTTTGATGTGCTTCAAGAATGAATATTGAATTTAAATTACAAATTTCAGTTCTACAGGAGAACACAACCAGTTTGTAAAAAGTTGGCGCAAGGCGTAGACATATAAGGAATGGTTAAAAACTATTTTTAATAAATGTTAACTTCTCTAAAATAAAAGCAGTCGCTAAAAGACTATGCTAGACGGCATAGAATGCCAGGCTGTAGGTTATAGCATAGAAACACAGGTTTGTTTTCTAAAACTCAAGAAGAATATATTTAGCTTCATTAATGTAATTCAGTAGCAAAGTAAAAACAATGGGTACAAGGTTATGCTGGTAAGCATGTGAAGTGGATGACGGCAGGTATTTTGTTTTCCTTAAAAAGTCCTGAAATAGCCTTTGTATATCTTAAAATCTATTATATTAAAATGCGCCAAATATAAACCAGTAAGGAAAAGCATATGCTCTAAAGCATAGGAAGTCAGTCGACAAGTGCCTCAAGACATGAAAAATATTGCATTTTTTTGTACCATTAACGACAGTTCCATCAAAATAGAACTGTCTAGTAATAAGTCCAAAAACCGCTCTTAATTGCTTCAAGAATAAATATTGTATTTAAATTACAAATTTTAGTGCTATGCCAGAGTAGTAAAAAGTTGGGCCAAAGTTTAAAAACTGTTTTCAATTAAATTCGCCAAAGTGAAAGCAGTCGCTAACTGAGACTATATTCAAAGGGTATTGGAAACTATGTCTGCATGACTGCAGATCACAGCATAACAACTCAGGTTTGTTTTCTAAGAATCAAGAAAACTATTTTTAGCGTTATTAATATAATTCAGTAGCAAAGTAAGAACAATAGGTGCAAGGTTATGCTAGTAAGCATAGGAAGTGGTTGACGGCAAGTATTTTGTTTTCCTTAAAAACTCAAAAATATAATTTTTCACATGGGTCAATTGCACGAAAAAAAACCAGTTAGTAAAGAGATATTGGTCTAAAGCATAGTTTGTTAGTTAGTCTAATATTAGGTTTTAATAGTGAAACAAAGAAGTTGAAGAACGAAGACTGCAAGAATGACCTCCTTAGGATTCTAATGAACCGTAAATCAAACATTGCGGTATTTAAATAATTAATTAAAGGTCATAGGGACAGCTAAATTTTCTAATTTTGAGTGTTTTTAAAAATTGAGTGTGCGTGATGTTTGCGCCAACTTTCCGCTATAAAAGGAGCTACACTTTTGCAGCCAAATCAGTCGGACCATACTTTGGCTTCTTGCTACAACCACCGTAAAGTAGTAATCCGAGGGACTGAAGTCTATTGTACTCAAAGTCACTGCAGTTAGAAAAGGTAAGCAAAGCTGGAATTATCTACACAAACATTAAAAACCATTACTTTACGTAAAAAGAGATTTGTCTCTTACGTTTCTGAAAAATTTTTTTCTCAACTCTATTCAGATTTTGTTATTATTTAGTTAGTTTAGTCTATACTTTTAAAATGCTTTTACTCAAGATTGAAAATTAAACCACCTCATATCTTTAATGAGTACTGAACCTTTTTATCGATTTTTACAACCCCATCGGACAATTGCACTCAAAAGTTTATTTCTATGATAAACTATATGTTTTATTTTTCACGTTAATAAGTAAAAAAAGATGTAGCACCGTTCTGTTTGAGTGTGCTTGTCAGCTTCTTCATCTTTTTAGTTCTCCTTAGATTCAGAAATAACCGATTCAGTGTCTACAAACGGAGCCAAAGGTTCTCGGATTTCGGGAATTTCATTTTTAATGGAAAACGTGCCATTATTGGCGGAACCCTCAGGAATGAAACCTACTGAATCATATATGCGCTGCTATGAAATTCAATTTTAAGGCCAGCGTTAACAATGTGATTATTATGCGAAATATGACTTGAGAGACCTTGTGCAGGCCCTCAATTGTCAAGCGTTTCGTAATTACGACGTACAGAAAGCGGACTAAATGTTCTAGTTTTGTTTATATAATTACAGGTTTAAAGACGATCTTCATAATGGAATACATCAAGCCTATGTTCCTTCTGTTTTTCGTTTTGGGGATTGTTGCTTCTGTATCGTCTCGGCATGCCGCGAAACATTATCCTGTAGAGGACGCTGGAAACCAGGAGAAATCTTCTTTAGTCAATAGGGTAAAAATAAAATAAAATAACACTCATATATTTGCTATTAAACAATATTAAATCTAGCACAATCAGTTTAAATACACTTACCTGTTATTAAAGTGCAGGGAATGAATGTGACTGTGAAATAATGGGAAAATCGCCGACGAGTTTCCCAAGTTAAAAATTTCATAACGACAAATGCCATTCTGGTGCAGAAGGGCTCTGTCTTGTCAAGAATCGTAAACGATAAAAGCATAAAAATTACTCTCATATTGCATTATTGGGGGAACCTTGCTCGGTCGGTCGAGCAGGTCTGTTGGTCGATTCTCACTGTAAACTTATAAAAATGAGGCTCTCACCTGTTATCAGGCCCAGTTTTCGCAGCTAGCTCTCATACATTCTCTCTTACATTTCGCGTTGCCCGCCGGATTATATTTACCAAGCGAAAAGAAAATAGAGCTGATCTCAGGTTAATGAGGTTCCTTTGAGTCACTCGTGTATGCAAAACCTTTTTATTCGTGGGATTTTTATTTAGACAAAAATGTTATATCTAGTTCCGCAAAGTGTGGTGTTGGCAGTTATATTTTGCTATCACTTGTCTTCTTTGGGCAGTCTTTTTGTAAAAAGTGAGAAAATGTTGGTTTCGCCTTGGGAATGATTAACAACACAAACCCCTATATAGAGGGGAGGGCATGCACCCAACAAATCGAAGAAGTTAACACGGTCACCCCTTCCTCTATTTCTAATTTCTTATAACGGTATCTTTATTTATTTACTTGTATGTTTATAATTATTTGCTTTTAGTCCTAGTATGGTTAATTAAAACTGTCTTAGGAAAATACTCATTAAAGATTTTTAAAGACTAATTCATTAGATGAACTTAAAGCCATTGTCTCTAACATTTAGGATACTTTGTTATATTGTATTTTTACATGTTATTCATATTCATTTTATTAGGCCATGTTATTACGTGTTCATTTATGTATGTATATGTGTACATCTAACCGATTTTTTGAAAACCAGCCTAATGAGATTTTTAGCAGTCATTACTCATGAGAAAGGCGGATTTCTCAAGCCTGATAAGCTCCAAAATCACAGTAACGAAGGAAAAGGAAAGAAGAAAAAGAAAGAGCGAGGAGAAGGAAAGGAGGAGAAGAGAAAAAAGCTCGTTAGTTTTTATAATGGCTACTTTGGAGATTTCACGTTTTCAAAAATCCGGTTAGACATACATATTTACCAATTTACCTACTTCTTTATTTAAATTTTGCTTTTGAAACTCCTAGTATAGTTAATGAAAACTGTCTTAAGATTTTCATTTTTGCACTCTAAATGTACGTGTTGTATAAAATCCCACATTAGAAGCGTCTGGCAAAAATCTCAGTGCAAGTGCATGGCAGTGAAGTGGAATGACGTAGATGATAAACATACTTTTCTTTATAGACACTGAAGGGACAGGGCTCGTCCCTGACTTCTGCTTTTGACTTCGGCGAGGAAAAAAACAAGCGAAAAGGTAAATGCATCCCCCAGCCGTTTATCTGTTGTCTTTACGTTAAGGGAATAGAAAAAGAGTACACACAGACTATTGTATAGGTCCTTACAAACTATTCATTATGGCATTCAGCGGTGATAAACATGAACTTATAAACTTGACGTTTCGTATCCCTGATGCTAGTCAACATACACTTCCACGTCTCTTTTGAAGATGAATCGAATAAGATTATATATATATATGTATGTATATATATATATATATATATATATATATATATATATATATATATACACCCGTTTTCAAAAAGGTTTTCATATAGAGAGATATATAGATAGATATATACTTTTGTTTTCTTGCACGTGCGCCCGTGTGCATTTTTCATTTGTTATTGTCCAACTTGTGAAAAACCTCGGTTCAACGATAAATTTTTTCTTCGTCTGGTTCTTTGTTCCAATTTGAAAAGAACATGTCGTTTGAGTTTTTTTAGAAAAGAGCATCCGCCCTGCAATACAAATTTGCAATGGCGAATTATTTGACTGATTTTGGGAATGAGGAAAACAGCCCGCGAAGAAGCGGCCGAGTTATGCGGTGTCACCGAATTGATAGGCCAAGCAAGTGACGAAGCATTTTCATTGACGGGGTGTATTAAAAAATGCGCTGTCCTGATGCATGCTTAAGAGAAACTGTCAAACTAACTTGAAAACATTTCTGGCCGAGAGTTTATTATGTCTTCAGTGAGACGTTGCCTTACAGGCCGTGATTTTACACGAAAAAAGGTGAGACATTAATGTGTATGACCCGCTCATCATGGTTATGATAAAATCTACTTCTATGAACCTAGTCAACGTCTTGGTCCGTTTTAATCAACTGCTATGATCATGATATTTTTGCTCCTTCCCACGTATCCAGTATCGACATCCACCGTCACATCTTCCTTCTCAGAAAAAAAAAAAATCAGCGGTTTCGAAAACACTTTTTTTTTTTTCATTTCATCTGCATTGTTGTGAAAATGAAAATCTTTGATGATTTTCTCCTTATCCTGTGACTACAACAATGATATGACCTACAACTGACCGAATTCCGCATTCTTCAATTTTCAAAAGAATGCAAATCAAGAGAATTGTAGACAATGTTGGTGCATTATTTTTTTTAATTGACAAATTGGAACAAAGAACCTGACGAAAAGAAAATTTATCGTTTAACCAAGTTTTTTCACAAGTTGGACAATAACAAGTGTAAATGCACACGGGCGCACGTGCAAGAAAACGAAAGTATATATCTATCTATATATCTCTCTATATGAAAACCTTTTTGAAAACGGGTGTATATATATATATATATATATATATGGAAACTTTAGAGTAACGTAGCTTAAAACCCGCTTATATCACATTTTTTATAACGACAGATAATCCCTCTTATATAATGTTTTTGTTACCTAGCAACCCTTACAACCGTTTCATATAACCTGAATGTAACGCAACTACCATAGCAACCATTTAAATTTTCGCATTTTGCTGCCAGCCTTCCAATTCCAAGAGTTCAGTCGTCAAAATTGCCTGATGAGTGTGGTCCTTGCACCATACGAAACAGTTCTGTAGCAATAAAACGATGATTACTCGTGAAACCTGAACTTCTGTGAAGTTATATATTTAACAAATAGATTCCATGTTGCCGTGCGTCTGTTCAGTAATAGATCACAGATGACGTCAAAATGTCGTAAAAACAAAGAAGTGGCACACGAGCCGCAGGCGAGTGTGTCACTGTTGTTTTTACCACATTTTGACGTCCTCTGTGATCTATTACTGAACAGACCCACGGCAACATGGAATCTATTTGTTTTATACAATGATCAGAAAAGAAAAAGACCGATACACATACCTGCCTCGAACCGCTTGATCTTTTGAGGATTTGTGCTAGTTTAGGCATTTTTTAAGTCCCAAACCCAACTTTTCATCTTAGCTTCTTCTTTATCTTACTTGTGTACAGTTTCTTCGAAAAGTTTTTCACCGTCTTTTCTTGCTCAAAGAAGAATAATAGCGAAAACATTTTGCAAAACAGCGAGTCTCTCGTAGCGAAGACACACGATGGCAACTGCTGTGAAGATTTCTTGTAGTTTAGGCATTGTCAAGTACTCAATAGCTTTTTTGGTCTCCGTTTCTCCATTTTTCTTCTTTGTAAATAGCTCCTGCTAAACTATTTCCGAAGCTTTCACTTGCCTCAATCCGAAATAATCTCACAAACATTTTCAAAACCGCGTACCATGTTGAACAAAACAAAGAAAACAAGTTTCCCGTGACGTCATCCATGTATCTGTACTCTAATAGATCATGGGCAACGACCAATCACAGCGCGCGTAGTATTCACATCATCGTATAAATATATATAGATATGCGAAAGTTCATAATGTTTATCACCGCTGTTTGTGTTTTATTTTTGATTAAGCTACAATGGCCCAAGATCAGAACAAACGTCTTTATGATTCATCACATTATTTCTATGCTGCACTGCCTGGATCATTCTGTAAAATTACAGCTCGCCTAGAATGTAAATGTTTATTTTTATATTCTACATGTATATCTATCAACTTTTTTGTTGTCTTTAAAATTCTAGTTAGCTCTATCAGTAACGTGGACGATTACTCCTGTTCTATCTTCTTCGAGCTTCGAAATCCAGATAATGGAGTATATTGGGTGGCCACGGAGAATTCACTTTACATTAGGAACGGGAAAAAAATCATGGAATTCCCTTGGGTGGTTCCTCCAGGTAAAATTAATGACCTATCAATGTCTTCAAATCATAAAAGCTTTATTTAGTAACTCAAGCATTTTGAGGCATTTTATTCTAAACGCTGATGAAAACTTGCGTGAAACTTTATGTCAATACGTTGAATATAGGCAAGTTTCGTATTCCCAGGCGGCCTAGGACGAGTGTTTGTTTTTGCACGAAAGCGCGGCTAACACCAAGAAGATAAACAAACGTGAAAAAACTGCTGCTCAGTTGCCGAAGGAACATTTTAAACGTTGAAAGGTTCCGGAGGGCTCAAAGCTTACTTACAGGCTTGAGAAATCATCGTTTCAAACAGCAAAGGAAGAATCAGCGCGCTCGTCGCCACTGTGAAAAACAATAACAAGCCTAAGCAGAAATAGACTGTTAGAAAATTATTGCGTCATTGTGGCGGGAAAACTCGTCACGCGATCAGAGAACTGAGCTTTGCACGAGAGTCTAGGAACTGTGTAGTCGTCCTGAGTCGTGGAGCTGATCAAGTGTGTGGATTGAGTGCAGAACATCGAATTTCTACGGGAATTGATGTCGATGAATCCTTTAAGTGTAGAACAGAGTACAGAATTCTAAAATATGAACATGTGAAGAAATATACTTTAATGGAGTGAAGAATTAGAGCTACAGAGAACTGATTGTGTCTCAGATAATTTGTGACATAACGGTAGACCTTGTCACGGTTTTCGACGCCATCTTGACCAGTAGGCAAACGCGTAAAAAATTATAGAGTTTGTATGTAATGTCGAATAACTTCCGTAGAACGGCTGTTCTGACAAAAATATAACTGGGTATGTGTAATCAAATGGTGACGAGTGCAATTAGGGAATAGTTTCACGCGCGTTTTGTCCAAATCCTAATAATTTCCCGAGCCTTTTACCTATTAATATCATGGGTGACGAATTATGTTAGCAATCTTGGATTTTTGACATGTTTATCCTGGATCGTATCGATCGAGAACTTCACTCTTTCAAATGTTTAGACCTTTAATTTGGCTCATAAAGTTCAGAATTTTTCAGACTATTTCGGCAAAATACCTGTTAGAATCCTTCTTGATGTTCTCTTGTGTGTTCAGGTTTTCTAAAGCGTCTTTTTGTGCCCTGATCTTCATTCACAGCATTTTAAAACTTCGTCGCCATCTTGACACTGAGACGTACGGAAGGTTGCCACGGCAATTTTGTAATTTCACATATAAAATTACAAATTAATGCTGAAATTTCGTTCCAAAATTAAGGAGTAATTCGTCACCTATGATATTAGTAAACTAAAGCTTCACTCCGGAAGGATTCTACTGGATAAAAAAAGGGGGGGGGGGGGGCGAACCTGGTTCGGACTTAGCTTTTATCAACCATTCCTACCCCATTTAGAATTTTCTTTCGAAAGTCTTCATGAAGTCACGTCTCTCCTGACCACTCAGTTAAACCCTAATTAATAAGCAAGTTTCGTATTCCCCGACGGTCCTGGGACGATAGACTTCTTAGCACGATTGCGAGGCTTATGCGGGTCAACAAACTCAAACAAAGGAAAATGCGGGTAAGTCGCTGGTAAATGATAGAAATCTTACTTGAAAGTAGTAAGATTTGATCAAAGCTTAAACTTTACAGTTAAGCTAAAGGGATATTTGTTTCAAACTACAAAACTGTGGAAAGAGCTGATGGTACCTAATAGAGAAAGGAAATCGGATTTTTTCTTTGTTCAAATACACCCGCAAGATTTTTCAGTGATGTCATAGTGTAACTTTGGCTTCATTAGTAGACAGATTTTTTAGACAAGGCAAATTGACTTCAACGACTGAACGAGTTTGTTAAACTTAGAAGTGTGTGTTACGTTTGGCCCTTTTGCGTGAAATACTTAGGGCTGAAAATAGTACCGCACATCAGAAAATGCAAAATTTCTTGGTGGAAAAGTGTGTTAAATGAGCCCACACCTAACATCGTTTATGTGGTGCAAAAGACTCTTTGGTATATCCGATATTTCGCTTGGCGACGCCTGTCAATATTCAGACCTGTTTCCCTCAGATACCAGTTTAAGGTCGCTTGGGACACCTTGGGCTCATTGTTAAGTATTATGCATTTATTTAAAGGGTATGCACGAAGTGCAACGACTGACATCGACAATTTTACGAGATATTCATGAATGGATAAAATATGGACGCTTGATTTTAAGTGTTCACGTGCAAGTGGAACAAAATGTTTTATTTAAAAAGCATTAGATTAAACGGGCATTCTTCTTTCTTATCTCATAAAACTAAACAACTGTCTAAAGCGTAGAATGTAATTACTATAATTACCACAATTACAATTACACAATTAATTAGTCCAGCACACCTTTCGGAGACACAAAATGTGACTTTTTCCACAATTTTTTGTCCAAGAATTCAGCGCAGATACAGAACTTCACGAGCTGACACTACAGAGGGGGAAAGTATGATTGCCTGTAGTGTGTCATCACAGAAACAGTACTCTAAATAGGTCTTGAACTGAAATAAATAAAAGGCATTACCTTCAAAGATGACCGCAGATTTTGCTCATTTAAACGATTATATCTTAACCTCTCCTATGGGACACCTCAATTCAAGGGACACCATTCATTCAGGGGAAACAAAATTTGGTCCCAGAAAAATGCTCACACAATCTTTGTATTTGTTACCTTTATTTTCTGGTCCCGAAACCCGTTTTTAACCTACATTCAGGAGACACGATAGCAGTCAAAAAGTGACAATCGTTGACTGATCCAAAGATCCAATGGTAACTATAGTCACAATGGCGCCAACTTACAAAACATTAATTGTCTCATTTAAATTGATGTTTTCACTTAAGGGAGTAGCCTGCGAGCAAGCTCTTCCGTTCTCGCGAGACACGCTTCACTCGCCCAGATAGGAGAGCTTGCTCGCAAGCTATTGAGGGAGTTCAACACAAAACATCGCAGAGATACGTTTTAAATCGTGATTTTTATTATACATCATCTAGCTGCTTGAAATAATGAATGCAGCAGACTCTGAGGCACAAGTAAAAGAAAAAACATAATTTGTTGGTTAGTTATTAACAAACCCCAGCCCTCCATCTAGGGGACACCTCTATTCAGGCGACACTTGCCTTGGTCCCAAGGGTGTCCCCTGAATAGAGGTACCACTGTAAAATCACTGGGTGCTGTCTTCTATTCGATCCTCAAACTTTAACAAAAAATCACGTTTTCCCAATTTGCACTACCGTGGCTTAAAGCAATGCCCTAAAGCGCGATCTACCAATTGAAAAACAGCCCTCCAAATTTTTCATTCCTTCATGACTGTGAAAATTATATCCAAATCGCCTTCAAAACAGCCGAGAAAAGCGTTTTGTATTTTGTCTTATAAATGTATTCATGAATAAAGTGTCCCCCGCGGTCTAGCCTGTAAACAGGCTCTCTGTTTGGGGAAAAAATAGCAAGGAAAGGGAAGGGAAAGGGGAGGAGAGAGGCCTTTTTGATTTTCCCTCTCCCTAGTTCCACGCTGGACCAAAGGCCTGTTCACAGGCTACCCGCGGCCTTAAATCTCGCCGTATGTAGGAGGAGAATTCAATACCTCGCTTTCGTTGGTTTCAACAACACAGCTGTCCATTGCAAAACTGTCTGGATTTGCTGGATTTTTTTCAAAGCATCGGAGTATTTAAAAACGCCTTTGATTGGAAAACAATGGGTCATGCCCGGAGCGAGAAATGGTGACCTATATGAGAAGATGCTCTCGTATCAGAACATAATAATTAATATCAGGGGCTAGTAAACCAGTTGTGATTCAGATGGTAGCAAACTGAGCAGATACATTGGATTTATGAATAAGAAAATCACTGCAGCTGACGTATTTATTCTATTCGATCTGTTTCATGCTGACATAGACTAAAGACTGGATTTAAAGATGATGTTTAGTGGTGGTTCACAACACATTAGGGCCATTTATACGAGGAAAAATAAGACTCGTCTTAAATAAGACGCGAACTGTACCATTTATACGAGCATGTCTTATCTAATAAGACG
>NC_133210.1:10350023-10352523 GCF_958299795.1 Porites lutea
ATATTCCATCCAAAAAAAATTGAAGGCCCCCCAATTTCTCCTCCACCCCCCCTCCCCCGCTCCAACTTAAATTATGACTGGTCCCTTAGTATGCGAAACTTTCCCGATTTGATGAAACTAGGCGCGCACGGTGGTCCCGGTTAATTTTCAGCATGTGCGCCTGGCTCAGCAGCCGCGCAAGCTGGGTTTGTCAACCGGTCGCATTCGCCGAATTGTGTCGCACACAAGCACAAGTGGCTCCAAATCCTCGCCCAGGAAGATTTTCCACCGAAACTCCTCTAGAGCGAGAACGCCGACTTCAAATTCAGCGTGAACAACGAAGGAGAAGACGTCAACAAGAAACCGCGGAGTAGAAGGAACATCGATGAGCACAGCGAAGGCAACGCCGACAACAACAGAGAGGAACAGGAGATTGGAATCAAAGGAATTATGATCTTTTTCAGTCTTTTTACACTGTCGAAAACCCTAGTTAGTTTGCCGGTTTCCCCGCAGATATATAGATCAAAGTCTGCAAAGTTTCAGCTCCGTATTACGGCCCGAATAATAATAATTTTCAGGCGAACTGCACCGGGCCATATTTGTTCTTTGTTTTTGTCTTTTTCTAAATGCGAGCGGCGAAATAATGCTTAATCTGCTTTTCAATACACTGTTAACAATAACACTACATAATACGCAAAAAAGAAGAAGAAGAAGAAAAGAAAGAACAACGTATGGACCTTTAACACGATATTCGCGGTTGGTCACCCGTCCAGTTCGTAACCCCGACCGACAGGGCTTAACTTGAGTGCCGTCACCAAACCGAGTTTCGCGAAGGTTATTGAGAGATACGTATTTCTGTAGAGTTAAAAAGTTATTTAGCAGTACTGCAATTGTTTGGTATTAAAGAACTTGATTTGTCAGACACAAATCAGCAACGTGGATCGACCGAACTTTGAACTGGTTTTGTCAATGTGGATCGACAAACTCGATTCAAACCACATCAGGAATAGCTCAAATTTCTCAAAACCCAGTCAAAGACAAGAAAGGTGCTAACGTGAAATAACCGGGTTTTGTTCTATATTAAGGTATTCAGGGTTTAATAAACAGTGGTCCATGTGTTTTTAGGGTTAGTTTATTGCGAAATCCCGATTATTTTATTTGATACAAGGACATGCCAGAAAAAATGAACTTGGAAATATCTCAAAGGTGAGAAACTTGAAACAGTGGTCCATGTTTTTGTAGGGTTAGTTTATTGCGAAATCATTTCAGCGCCGTAGCTAGTATGAGGCCAACCGAGGCACTCGCCTCGGTACAATTTTGACGAATTTCGCCGATCATTTTTATTTTACATAAGCGATCATCGGATATTTTTAACGCATCATGATATTACAAAGAATTCAGCAATTCAGTCAATATACTATGAAAAAATTACCATATCATCGATCTCAAGGGGCTACGTACGTTAACTCAAATTTTTTTTGAACAAATACTGATCAAAACCATTGGCAAGGTTAACGGTCACCCAGATTATGTAGCTTGTTTCTGATTATTGCTTTTTAAATTCCACTTAAATTAACTCGAAAAAAAGTTACCGAAAGGCCCAGAAAACGCTGCAAATCGCATTTCCGAGAGACTAAAGTTCAAAATTTCTCGAGGGGGGGGGGGGGGGGGTGGGGGGCATGCCCCCGAACCCCCCTAGCAACTCCCGCCTGCCTCGGTTGGCCGTTTGGTCTGGCTACGGCACTGCATTTATATCAGTTGCGTTCGACGTTGCGTTCAAGAATGTCACACTCGAAGCCAAAGCATCCGTTCGACACATTAGTTATAGGAAATTTAGTTACAAATAGATAATTAATAAAGATGGTTTTGTTGTTTAACACGCGTTCTATTACATTTGCAGTGTTGGTTGAACTCATTATGAGATGTATAAAAAACAATTGTCCATCCTAGGCATGCCATGTATGAGGATTTTCATTAACCCAGGAAACAAAGTGTAATAATTGAGAAAACACAAAAGAGAACAAAAGAATTACACTCAGAAACTCTAATACGAAAACTGCATTTCAAAGGTTCATGGAAAATACATGGACAACCACAAGAAGTCTTCATTCGGGGTTTAAAAGGTCGGGGGCAGATTTAGTGACAACTATAACTAGTAACTTATATTAGAAGAATGAGGCAGTTTTAAGATAAACTTAGTCGCCCGTCTTTGGATACGCTCAAGCTTGACAATGAGCTTGATGGACTGTGGGGCCCTGTAATTTAAGTGGCATATCCCAAATGTGGCCTAACTAGGGACAGGTATAGCGTTCGTCTTTCTTCGGTTCTAAGTATGAACCTCGTGTTCCTCGTTAAGTATCCAAGTAATTTATTAGCACGCGAAGATTGTTCGTTTACTTGTTTGTGCCATGTCAGATCCCTAGTAATCCATACGCCCAGATCTTTTTCTGCAGCATATAATTCAAGTGCGGTGTTGTTACTGGGCTGCCTGTGCGGCCCAGTCATAAATTCGGTTTTCGGT
>NC_133210.1:10357523-10362523 GCF_958299795.1 Porites lutea
TGAAACTTTGAGACAATACCGCTGAATAATAAGAGGCTCTGACTTGTAAACACAAAATTTCTGACAAAATATTAGCGAATTCAAGCCCTTATTTTACTACCTTACAATATATCAATAACCTTGAAACTAAGAGGTCATATAAAAGGACGGTTTATCTCAAGACTCTTAAATTAAAAAAAAAAATGATCGAGCGGTTTAAAAATTATTCGCTAATTTGTTAACGTAGATCGAAATGTTTACATTACCGCTAACAAGAGCGCCTTGATACATACTAATCAATCCTTCTTTCTAGCAATCGGCTGAAGGTAGCTCAATGATCTTTCACACACGTTTTTAAAAAGATTGAAACTACTATGGGGTGAAATTGCATGTCAAAAGCGCTTCGTTTAGTACAGATAACAGTCGAACATCAAGATTGTCCATTTTTTACCGTATTTCTAACCATAAAAACTTGTTCCCAAGATATCTCGATAACGCTCTTACAGATTTCGCTTAAACTTCACGAACATCGAGGCGGCTGTTGTAGGAAAAAGTTCCAGTAAACGATTTTGGAAGAACAGTTCCTAGTGCCGAGAAATCATGCTGCAACTAAAATAGGTAATGGCGTCATTTCGTTGCTATGACAACTCCGATGTCATTGCAACCCTGATCATAACAAATTTTCATCTTTATCTAATACAACTGTGGTGTCAATTCTTCCAAATCTTTGTTAACGGCGACGTAGTTTACGCTCAAACGTGGGAGGTATTGACCCTGAAAAACTGTATCGAGCCACCTTACATTTCTGGTAATGAGAAGAATTGCCACTCCACATATGAATTTGGGCTTCCATGCGACAGGATGATCTCGCCTCCCCATTCATTTTTCCACTGTGTTTCTGTGTCACTTTTTGAGTGGGTTTCTTGTAAAAAAAAGAAATCTGTCTTTTGCTTTCGACACCACGTAAAAATCATTCTTCTTTTCAGAAAATTGCTAATGCCCCTTACATTTAACGAGACTAGCTTACATGTATCAACACCCATCTCTTAATAATATCTAATATCAAGAAATCGCAAATACCAGCGAGATTGTAGAAGAATTCAATGATCAACAAGCTGAACTGCATAATACCAACTAGTGCGAACGTAAGAAATAATGTGTTGATGAATGAGTTGTGCTTCACCGGGCTACCGTGTTCATTTACAAAGGCGAACAACATACCTTTATTGTACACCGCAAAAAAACAAACGCCAAACCTTACGCTAAATAAAGGACAAAATAACGAATAATCTTTGGACAACGAATGAAAAACTCTACCGCATTTTACACAAAGCACACACAGAATCATAGAGAGAAAGAAAATTGAATCCCTTACCTCATATTCCAGAATAAACCGTTCTGAAACCATATCCATCGACGACACCCTCCGTAGTCTTCGAACTTTAGCTCCTTCACCGTAATTATAAAAAAGTACAAATGGAAAACGCATCTATGAATTGTTAATTTGGATAAAAGGAAAAAAAAAAAGAAAAAAAGACTCCCCGTAAGAATACACTAACATGCATTAATTATGCAATCAAACATCGTACTACAAAAAGTTTTACATTTTAACAAAGGAGGATTTTGCATATATCCCAGCATGCTTTGGTGCAATTTCGTTACGCTTGTTATGAAAATGGCGGGTCGAAGGCGGTCGTCTTTCCGTTAATGAGTGATTTTTAGCCTGCCATTTTGCCAACTTTGGCGTACTCCAGGTAAGTGATTTTACCATTTTTCAATGAATTTTTCTTTCAAGTTTTCGTTAGTTTTATTTTTTCGGCGCTTTATGGTCGTCAAGCGTGAAGAGTTCAATGAAACAATAGAGTGTTTTTTCAATAGCGCGCCTTTGTGTTTGTGTTTACAGTCGAGTGGTTCCTATCTTTATTAATTTGCATAATGTTTAATGCAAATATAAATCTCAACGGTAGTTCCATTTCAGAAAGTGAAGGTTGAATATTCAGAAAACGGGTCTTGATCTCTTTTGACCTCTCTAGTTTTAACCGTAGACGACCAAGAAAAGCGTGCAAATTTTGGTCTGTTAAGAATTGACGGTGCTTTTGTGTGATGCAAATTCCGCATGATTTTGTTCCTTTTCCACGTGCTTTGTTTTATGGATTTGTAATAGACATATTTGTATGTATCGTTAGGTTTATTTTGGATTCCTTTTGGTATTATTTGAGATCTAAATCACTAGAAATATTCATCCGACGTCCTGAATTGTTCCTTTTAGGTTTGTTTGTTATGGAGGAGGGAAGTCTAAAACGTAGACATGTACCTACGTTCGACTCTCCGGGTAAACCCGAGAGCAAGCGCCGATCTCATGAATCGTCATGGAACACAGATACACCTAGAGCAAGGCGCTCCATCACTTGACTTCACGTCGATACAACAAGGCGATTTTACTCCAGTTAATTTCGACATCACATCATCCGAGTCGGGCAACATTACTAGTCTTCGTTCCGACAAATCCCACATGAACGAAAAGTGGCCGTAAACAAGCTTGACCTTCAAAAGTGGAAAGCTTTTGACTGTAAGCTCGAATCGGCTTTCCAGATCGATACAATGAAGCCATACGTAGCGATTATCTTTGAATAGCTTCACGTCGCACGGCCTTCTCTCCACGGCGTCCATCTTGAACTAACAGTATCACGTGACGAATAGAGTTTGATAATATAGTTCAAACGCAAAGCATGATGGGATATATGCAAACTCCTCCTTTCATTTTAACATATTTGCCATCGATATACAGTTTGTCGGGCTCAGATTTGCTTAAATTTGCACAATTCTTCTGAGCTGCTAGATGTAGCTAGATTTCTCGATTTTCTTTTTGGGGTTATATAAACACTGGAAACTTCCATAGACGACCAAACAAATCTACGATGAGCGGAGCGTTGCGAAACACGTCCTACATCTCCAACAGTCTCCCCAGTCTCATATGATTTTCTCTTGCACGAACCCTTGCAAGGATACTTTTTGTACCTCGTCTCCGCTCCCCCTGAAAAACCCACAAGGCGTCGCGAACCTGAAGAAGGCTATTTGCGTTGTTCGAAACGATTCGATCATAGGAGTCACTCTATAATTTTTCTATTGTTCGAGTTCAAGTCAGTTAGATGATGTTGGCGCTGGGAAACTCAGAGAAATGCTCGCGTTGCATATAAACACTGATACAAACCGACACGCCGTTCACGGTAGGTTCACACTAAAAGATGACTGTGAGCGTCAGGTTTGGAACGCCAGGGCCTCTTCGTGAACTCAAAGAGAGAATTATCGATCGATGTACTACATGAGCAATTAAGAAGCACAATTTATGAGCAAAGTATTTCACCAGTTGACGACACCATGGCTGAAGACTTGATTGTAAGCTGTCGTAGTCAGTAAAGCGAACAACTCAGTTGCCGATGAATGGCAGATGGATACGTGACAACTTTGCCATGTTAGAAAACTGGCTTTTCCTTTAAATATTTCCTTCTATTTAACGCAACACACGCCATTTTGGAGGTCTAAATTTCGGATACTGAGGATAAAGGAGACACGGACAAAAATAGCAACTCTGAGAATTTCGCACACAAGTTTAAAGCTTCACCGGGACATCCCATCCGGGAGGTTCACAGAGAGCGACTTGAGGAAAATAGGAGCTATTACTGACAGGGTTTGGTGACTGAGGAGAGCATACAAGTGTAGCCCACGTCGAGGTTTCAGGGGGTTTGCTTTCGTTTGTATCTGTGTCTTGCTAAGCTTTTATCATTAAATTTGTACATGACCTTGTGATCTCGCCCATTCAGCAAGCACGCTATATTGATGTCAGCATTAGCGAGTTTCAGAAACATGCCTTTGAAAATTTTCAACTCTCATGATGTTTCTTGATTTTTCTTTTACCATGTTATGGAGATGTAAACTGAAGTCACCGCAAAATGGAAACTTAAAAAAGCGTATAATCCGTTTATCTCGAAACATAATACACATGACTTATACGACCTTTATTTTCCTAAAGGTGTTTTGAATACGAACGAACACAGTCAATGTGAGGGGCAAAAACAGCATTATTATAAATTAACCATAGGGTTTTAACTAATATAAGGGTCAATTATTATGCATTGAGATGAATCGCTTGAAAAGAGAGACTTCGCTGGAAGATGTGATCAGAAGTAAACAAAGGCATAATAGTGCGTCACGTTCAGTCTTTTTATTATCCAAGGAGTCACTGCGAATAGTGTTTAGTGTTTAGTGTTTAGCTGGTAAAAAATATGTTATCGATCGTTTCATCTATTTACATTGTGTGAAGTGCGAGCTGATGAACGCAACATGCGAGCGAGAAATCTTTAAACTTTTTTAGGCCACAAAATGGAAAGGATTTTATTCCTTTAAGTTAGAGAAAAATACTGTGAGGAAAATCTTAAAACTGAATATTTTTCATCTTGTGGAAAAAATAGTGCGTTTTCGTGTAGACTGTAGACCGCAAATTAGGATCGTAGTACTGCACTTTTCGCAAACATGCGAATTCTGAAGTTCAGAAGCCAACCGACGATTGCGTTTTTCGCTGCTGTCAATCATCTTAACGGACCTAGTAGGAAACAAAACTTTACTTCACGGGTTCAAAAGGTCATGGTTTGTGATTTGTGGATTTCGATCCGTTTTGTGTGTTTCCCTGTTTCAAGGTTCGTTGCTTGTGATCGTAATTATGATTGACGGCAGCGATACTGAGTATAGTAAGTATACTTCTGGTTTTCATACAATACAATATTTCTGTCTAGTGTAAATCAGCTCAGTCTGTCGCATTTTATGCTCGTAGAACGACAACAATTTTTGGAATTTCCGGTTACGTCAAATTAGTCACGTTGTACTGTCACGCTATTCCTTATTATAGAAAATTAACGCTCCATGAAATTAAGGTATTGGAAATTAACGCGACTTAAATTAACGCGAATTTAATGGAAAACAACTTTCGAATAAAGAAAATTAACGCGAAAGAGGAGGTAGAATTT
>NC_133210.1:10370023-10447523 GCF_958299795.1 Porites lutea
GTCGGGTCAAAGGCAACCGCGTTCGAAATAACAGTGCATGTTTGCATGTAGGAGAATCTATTATCGAATAATTTTTTCGTAAAATGGCTGCTCTGATAATTTCATGGGAATTGTAACTGACTAAAGCTACACAGCAAACGATTCTACTGACAAATTCTGGGGGCCGTACCTTTGCTTTAATTTCCCAGTCGCTTGCTTTAGATTCTCCATATTTGTCTGCAATTTTTTCCTGGGTAATTTCAGTCGGCAGGAAAATGTTTTTTACAGGCAAATATGTAGAGAATTTTAAAAAGAGGTTCTAGCACATGTAAAACTCTCAAATTTTTTTCAGTAGAATCCTTATAAGTTAAAGTTTAGCTTACAATTCATATTTTTTCCAGAGCCGTTTTACGGAAAAGATTCGACATTGGATTCTCAAACAAACACCGTAATTTCACGTGGGGTTGCCTACCCGTCAAGTGGGCTTCCAAAACCGTGATAAAGGCTATAATGTCAACATTTACTCAAAAATGCAAGTTCCTGAAATTATTTGTCTTTTCCTTTACCTGTGTATATACTAGCCTTTCTAATCGGTCACTGAACTTTCTTGTTTTATCACAAAAGATTTCTTTGACACTCTACGGCTCCGAATCTCTTGGCCCCTTAATTTGTTGCCCAAATATCCCGTATCCATATAATATCTACAATCATGGACAAAAGTCCTTGGGGCAGTCAGAACGTAACTTCAATTCTATGCGTTTCACAAGTTCTGTCGCAAAAAGCAATGCTGTCTTTTTAAAAATCCATGTCCCCTCCCCCCTAACCCCACCCAATACAATGTTGAAAGATCAAAGGAATTGTGCCTTGACAGTTTTAACACTGTCTGTGGGGTGGGGGTAGGGGGTAGGGACGTACAGTGTTAGTAGCGAGCGGATACAGTTTCGCGTGTGTTAAAAAGCGTTCGAACTGTATAACTGTCCCAAGACTTTTCTCCATGATTGTAGGTCTAGATTCAGCGGGCTCTTGGCTTTGAACCATAGGCCGGTTTTTGCAGGTGTGGAGGTGATAACTTATGCACTATGTTTCAATCAACTAAGAGATTTTGGCGGGAAACAGTTTCATTGTTAGATGTCATGTGAATTCGAAATATCCAATGAGAGAGCAGGCTGTTGGGAAGAAATTTCCAGCTAATATAACCATTTCAAGTATGGACAGAAAAGAGACAATGTTTTCTACAAAGACCTGTAAAATAATCAAATCCACAAAATAATGTATTTTCTGATATTTTATACCAATAAAAAGGTTAAGAGTTGTACAGATCTTCTTACATAATTATATTAAGAGAAAAGACAGAAAATAATTATGTTCAAAGCCTATTAAAACTAAATCTATAATAATATTAGTTACATGTAACGACTAAAAAAATTAGAATGTGAAACAAAACTAAAAAGGAATGTACTTGCAGACCTCTTATAATACTAATGCCCTGTATACGTGAGTAACACCACCCGGGATGAATTTTGTCTAAATATCGCATTATTTTCTTCTTTCCTTCCTTTCCAAAAGAAACTCTTGACGGACATTATTGTTGCCTTAGTTGGTCACGATGTTTTTCGCCTCTTGGCCAATGTAACGAGGCTCAGAAAAGAAAGAAATATGGTGTGTAGGTGTATTTTTCGTCCCCACATTGAGGACGAGGGTAAAATAATCTCGGGACTCACTCATCATGTAAATATTAAGTAGAAAATAACATGGCCCCAGTTGATCAAAAGGTGGATGGCGTTATCCACTGGATAACGCAATTAGTTTTCGTAACACTTATCCATTGAATAGCGATTTATATGGTGGATAGCGATATCCAACTTTTGAACAACCCAGGCCAGATGCTGAGAAGAAATGGGCCATCTCTGAGTTTCCTCAAGCTCCTGTTTCAAAGCGCTGACAAGTGCCATTGATATGAAAATGGGTTTTTATTCTCATGTAAGTAAATCTTGTTTTTACAAGAAAGATTTTGCATTTAGCCTTGTTTTGAACGTGAGAGTTATTGGAACACAGAAATGATATATTAATCCGAAAATGAAACTCATTGGTGGTAACATTTCTCATGAAAAAAAAAAGCCCTAACTACACGGCCGCTCACTGCACTAACATTTCTTCAAGAAACTAACAGATTTGACATTAAATAATAACACTAATAAATAGGGATTATTTGTATTAAATGTAATAAAAATATACTACCAACCAACTCTATAAAAATGCCTTGTTGCTATAAATTATCTAGAAGTATGACAGTCCTATAAATTATTCGTGTTTACATTGTCCTTTCTTCTAACTTTCCATCTTTTGGCAAAGTTATTGCCTTTCTGTGACTCTTGTTTATTACTTTGAGGCTGTGCACCTTAAGAAAGGGTAAATTAATAGGCCATTTCCGAGTACCTCCGGGCCTGTATCAAAACGAGGTTAACTGCTCACCCTTTGAAATGGAAATGATTTTTGATTCTCATGCAAATAAAACTCATTTTCACATAAAAGGTTGTTCACTTGGCCTCATTTTGAAAGTAGGGGATGGATTTGGAACTCGGAAGTGGCCTATTGATAAGTATGTCTCTTTTCATGTACTGTGGTGAGTGTTGTTTTAAGATGTACAGTTAAAACCCACGAGGTCTTTAAGAACCAGCATTATCCTAAGTTAATAGCCAAAACAGGTTCTTACATAAATGGTAAGTTAGCAAAAATTTAGGCTAGCTTCTTACTAGGCTGTTATTTTCTGAAGAAAAAATATACATTGTAGTTAAGAAAATTAACGGTTTTCAGCTTTTTCCTTATATGTGTATAAAAAAAACTAATCTGAAAAGGCACCTATGTCTCCAAAGAGGATGGCGACTTTCATCATATCTTATCAGTATTTTGCCCAAGTTTACAGCCTTCTTTCAATAAAGATTTTAGAAAATAAGAACTTGTCTCAAATTTTAGGCTAAACAGGTCCTTGTACCGAGGGGGCCTAATTGGCAAATTTTAGCCTAACAGGTTCTTAAAAACCAGGTTCTTTCTCGCGGATTTTTACTTTACTATGATTAATGTCAATACAACGGTACTGATCTTTCCACATCTCTCTCTGCAGTCAAACAGTACCAGAATGCATGTTTCTTTTGGTCAAGGAAGTGAACCTGCCATTCAGAATAAAACAACACTCAATGTCAACTTTTTTCTATTCATCTTTTCTTAAACGTTTTCCTCAAGACTGGTCAGTATGTCTTTAATGTACTGCACTATATCTGCAAAAGCCTCATCACCTTCATCCGTTCTTGCTGGTCCGCCTTCAGTTGCAGTTGTCACAAAGCCATGAAAAGACTTGTAGTTCTTGTATTTGACTGGAACCTCTGCTTTTAGTAATCGCTCTGAATAAAGAAACCCTTCATCCCTTAACACATCAAATTCTGCAGTAATGATAAAGGTTGGTGGGATTCCCCTGAAGTCTTCAGCCATCAAAGGAGATCCTCTGAAATGTGTTAAAGCTTCTGATGTCCTTGAATCCAGTTGTATTTGAGGCTTTTCCTGTAAAGCTTCTAAAGTTGGTTTTCCTAGATATGACATGTACTTTGTGCCTCTAAGATGTTGCGAATGATTACCAGAAAGAAAGATGTCTGTGAGGTTTGTAGAACCATTAAGGTACAGGGAAACAAAATTGGCATGATCTTCTCTAGATAGGATATCATTATCTGCATTTGTCACATAGGATGGCAGATTAAAGTCCAGAAATTGCAGGGAAGGATAGATGAGAATCTAAAAAAAAAAAATGCATAAAGGCACATTTACTTTGTAAATAATATGCACTGAGCTATAGTAATAACCAGACAGTCATTATTTTACAATAAATCCATTTTGCCATGTCTTTTTTGTCATGGGCTTACAGATGGTTTTGAAATGTTGTAACAACAAAAAAGTGATCAGTGATTTGCTCCCTGATGTTACACCAATTGCCACATTTTGACAACTTCTAATATCTACAGTGTATATGTTGTAGTTAATTTTTTATCTCAGGTAATTTTTATTTTTCCTTAACTAACTAACTTAACTAACTTCGTTAGTATGCATTATCATACCCAAAACCAGAAGAAAAACAAAAATTACCTGAGATAAAAAATTAACTGCAACATATACACCAATGTACCTGAACAGTCTCATAACTTTTCCAAAACATTATGAAAGAAAAGAAAACTTAGGTTACTGGATACCTTCGGGGGTGTCTCAAGGGCAAGTAATGTTCAGTAGCACGTTCCTGTTAAACTGCAGATGCTTACAACCCTATACCAAATTAAAGCTTATTAACCTGGCTTTTGTAATAAACCATCAGTTTGTTGAAAAAAAAAACAACAACAACAACAACAAAATGCACTGTCAGTTTTTGTTAGGATTTCTTAATGCCAGCATCCGAAACACGTTTCAAAAGCTAAAATTCACAGCAGTGTTAATTTGATTTGTTCTAGTCATGCTCATATAGTAGTCAAGCCCGGGCAAACCCCAGTACCCTGCCCTTATTGACAGCCCTACTAGCTGTAATTAAGATCTTGACTCAGTACAAATAATTACGCATTGTCTTCTTTATCCTATCTTACCATTTTGAAGGGAACACAGGCCTCAGTAGTGTTTGACCCTTTAAGCCCCAATATCCACATACAAAGTCTCCAAACTGATCTCAATACATTTCCTTAGAGAATGTGTTGAGAGAATTTGATAAACAATCAAGGCATTTTCTCTTTGGTGATCATTTTATTACTTCTCATAACCGGATCTCTTGACAATGTATGGATATCGTTTGGAAAAATTGATTTTGGTCGCCCTCGAGACCTAAAAGATTTAGGGTTATATGGATTGTAAGAAGGTCTTTTACAAAAATTTATTTGTACTCACATAGCACCTTCGCTGTTCTGGTGTCTCAAGGTGGGGGGGGGGGGGGGTACGGGAACTGCCACATATGAGCTAGATAGGTATCACCATATGTCCCCCCTTATAGCTATGGCTTTTGAGGGTCTCCATCCTTAAAAAATAGGGTATCATTTTTGCCCTTTGTTGGCACTCTCTTCCAGGTATGATCATAAGATAAGGAACCATTATTATACCAGCTAAAACTCAAGTGCAGAAATACCCAGCCAGAGGAGAAATTAATCATACCACAGAGCATTAGGAAAGCAATTTAACAATGATTTGTGTGTTTCCATTAAATTCTCCGTTTTTGTTTCTACCCTTGAATTGCGTATTATATTCCAGGTTTAGGCCTTACAAAGAGTACCAATTTTCACTTGGCTCATCTTTAAATACTAAAAATTAATAGGGTCAGGTTTTACAAACCTTAGCTGCATACACCTATCCGAAATTCATGGAAGGACCCCCCTCTCCCACGGGGTGTTCCTACCTTAACTAGTAAAGGTAATTTTAAAAATTAATAAATAAATTTTTCAGCGTGCAAAGAAAGTAGAGCTCAATAGCCTGGGGCTAGTGGATTTTGCTATCGGGCTAGTGAATTCTGTTTTTAACTTGCCCGACGGGCAAGTGATGTCTTTTGAGGAATTCGAATAACAGAAGAACTGTGAAATCAATTCTGTCAGTCAAAAAGTTTTTGGCGCTTGTTGACCTGATGTCTGGGCTGATAAATGCTAGCTTCGGCTTGCCCAAATGGCAAGCTGTAAAAATGATTTTCTTTGCACCCTTTTTTTTTTTTTAATAAAGAATTATATAGTTGACCTCAAACTTATCATACCTGGGCTTTTAAATACTGTGTTTTACAGTGCATTTCAGACACTGTTGCAAGATAATGAGATACTGCTGCAGCCAGATTCCCACCTGCACTATCACCAACAATCATAACACGTGAAACATCGACACCATGTTTTACGCCGGTATTAAGGACACCTACTGCGACACTGTAGCAATCGTTGAACTGAGTGGGGTAAATGTATTGAGGAGCTTGCCTGTAACTACAGAATTGAAAAGAAGATTTGTGAGGACGTAAGAACATGGTAGGGATATTCTTTACAAGGATGCAGCTTTCATGTTTTTCTAAAGTTTAAAGGGGTTGTGTCACGGCCTGCTAGTTCATTTTGTTTTTATAATGTCAGTTACTTGTCCTTTTTCTCTTTGAAGCTTGAGAAATTACAAGTGTGCCTATTGTACACCATTTTTCTCAATATCGACCAAAGTAAAACTGACAGATTGACCAATTATTGATAAATGTAAACACCTTATGTGTACTGAATTTAACCCTCTAAGCCCTAAGAGTGATCAGCATCAAATTTCTCCTTGTGATATCAATGCTTTGTAAAACAGAGTGGGCATGAGAATTACAGACATGATCACACAAGATGAATTTGTTTGATGTTTTATCAACTTCTTCCCACTACTTCTGAGGAAAATGAATAGGGGCAACAAATGAGAATTCCAATTTTGATCTTAAGGTTTAAAGGGTTAAAAAATTAGCTCATTTACAGCAAATTCCACCTGTCTGTTGAATGGATTTTACTTGCCAACTTAGTCAATAGTGTTACTTACTTTGCACTCACAACAATGATTTGGGCAGAGACAGCCAGTCGGCTGCAGAAATCATCATAACCATCTGGAATAAAAAGTAAATAAAAGATACCATCATGGTTTTACTAAGGCATATGTGTTTAATATTATTATCAACTTTATATTTTTTCTTTCTTATGTGCTTGCCTTCTACAGCAAAGAGATAACATTCCATGTTGCCTTGAATGGCATACATTGTCAATGATCATCACTGTCAAAATACTTACTACTGTGAAGGAAAATCTCCTTTCATAAAGAGAGAATTAGAAGCACAATATAACGACAAGGAAAACCCTTGGGGCATTAAGGATTAAAATCTACCATAATTTATTATTGCATTTTTGATCCAACTCATACATAAAAACACAGACAAACTATTAGCAACCTTAACCAACAAGTCCAAACAGCCATTCATCACGACCTGCAGATGGCAGTAGAGGTGGGAGGCGAGAAGAGACTACATGTGCACATGTGTATGTGCCACACAAGTAAATTTCTCATACCTTGATAATACATGTATTTATTCTGCAACAAACCTAATTTTTATGTACACTGAGTGGGTGCCAAAACTTTTTTTATTGAAAATCTATGAAAAACAAGCAGCAAACCACCAACGTCAAGGCTGTGACAATGAAGTGCAAGGTGTAAAGGCTATCTCATTCAAGGTATTCTGAAAATGCATCAACCTCTGGAGCCACGATAATAGAGTACTAAAGTGATGACGTCATAAAAATGAAATTTCTGAAATTATGGGATTTGTCAGGATATTCTGAAAGAACAATGTCCAAGAGGCCTACTTGCCAAAAATGAGCATTTGGGGGCAAATTGTCTCTGAGATCGTAGCCCAGTTATGCTTACAAAACTCCATACAAACCCTTCTAAATTTTTTTTGGGTCAACCCAAAAAAAATTAGAAGGGTTTGTATGGAGTTTTCTGAGTATAACTGGGTTACGATCTCAGAGACAATTTGCCCCCAAATGCTCATTTTTGGCAAGTAGGCCTCTTGGACATTGTTCTTTCAGAATATCCTGACAAATCCCATAATTTCAGAAATTTCATTTTTATGACGTCATCACTTTAGTACTCTGTAGAGATAAATACATTTATTATATAAAACACCAATGAAATACCAAGTGAGCTTTCGCGCGAAAACTTGATATCTTCACATGTGAAAATAACATGTTATCTTCACACGTGAAAATAACACCATTGCTATGGCTTCATAATAAACTGTACCTTTCAGACCAAAAAACCTTTTTAAGTAAAATGGTTTGGCATTTCATTGGTGTTTATATAATAAATAGAATGTTACATGGTCGCTTGGAGATACAAAATTTCGCTTCTCGTGTTGAAAAAAATAAATTACTCGTTCGCTACACTCACTTGTGAAATATTTTTCAACACTCAAAGAGAAATTTCGTATCTCCGCGCAGCCATGTAATATCTTCCATGTACATGAAAAGAAGTAGGACTCACCTAAACTTCCCCAAGTCCATCCTCCACCGTGAAAATAAATTAAACCTGGTAACAAATCTTGTTTATTAGATTCATTTCCCGTATGCTTCTTTGTTTTATTCACAGGCTTGTATATTCTCACACCAACACCAAATAACTCAGTGTCATTGACCTCCAAAAACTCAGCATAACTATCATTCTTGTAAAAATGACTCGTAAATGAAAGTAAAGAGGCCATATTTGAGTAATAGTCATCACTTATTCCAAGAAGTGTAGCGAGGTAACCCTGAAAAAGAAAGATAAGACATCTCTTTTCTTTGTTATTACAGTCATTGAAGCTGCTGTTCAGTTCTTTTTTCTCAACTTTTTAAAAGGAACACTGGTGGAGGATTTATAGGAGGGCCTGCGGGAACCATGCTGCACCATAGTTCCAAAACCAAATGTGGCAGGGTTATAAAAACCTAGAGATACAGTGTATACCATTATGCCCTAGCTTGTGCCACAGACGAATCTAAATCTCTGGTCATGTTTGCATGTGAGCCAGTGCTGAAATCCTTCTACTTGGCCCCCCAACATGTACCAGGAATTAAGTACAAAATATGTGCCATGGTTGGCCTGTTAAAAAAACATTGTTTGATTGACTAATCAAGTTGGAGGGAAATTGGAAATGCACTTCCACTTAGTGGTGTGTGGAGTCTATTGGGGGCCGAGAAAAAGGATCTCAGCACTGCTTCAAAGGCATTACTAGTCAGCGTTAGTAAGTACATCTGCAACACAGGCTAGGTTACGTAAGGTTACAATTGACAATTAGATAAATTAAAAGGACACCTATTAATAAAACAGTATTTAAAATGCTCAGTCCTAATTTGATGAAGTACAAAGGAGTGACCACAATTCCTTAGTAACCTTGTTCTACAGGGTGGAAGGAGATCCACCAAAGGGTCCTCAGCGGAATTTGTGACGCTCTTCCACAACTTATTATCTTATTATTATAGGCGTGGCCTCCTTGACAAAGCCAAAATGAACTGGTCTCTTCTGAAACTTATCAATTTTAGAAAGATACTTATCATAACTTGCAACACACCATACCGAAATGTAGAAGTAAAAAGAAGTACAATCAGACTATGGATGAGGTGTTCTAGACTATGACCATATTTCTTGCACACTTATAATACCATAAAATTCTGAAAATAAGCCCTGGGACTTATATTATTCAAAGGCCCTTTTTGAGGGGCTAATTTTTGGATGGGGCTTATCTACCGAGGGAAATTTGGGTCTCAAAATCGATTGGGCTAGCCTTATAGTTGGAGGGAAATTTACCGTTTTTGCTTTGTTTCACTTTGTATTTGAGGGCAATTTCCTACTACAAGCCCCCGGGGGGCTTATATTTGGAGGGGCGATTTAACGGAGGGTTTTTTGCGGTACAAGTTTGGGGGGCTTATATTTGGAGGGGCTTATACATGGAGGGGCTTATTTTCGGAATTTTACGGTATGTCACTGATATGTGCATATGCCTTTCTGCTTTGCCAATCCACAACTGATGAAAACTCCAAAAGAATCTACATGTAGCTATTGAATAATAAGATTGAGGAAAACTTTGCTAGTACCCCTACACCGTTATATTGATATTTTTTCAGTCATCCATGGCTACAAGCATAAATATAAAGATCTCTACGTGAGAACATTTATAAATTAAGACTATACACTATTTTGCAGAGATCTTTAAGGGCAAACATTTCTTTCAGACCTTTAATCAGCCAAAATTACTGAAGCTTTAGCTAAAGATCTGTTGTCTAGTAACAATCCTCTGTACAAGGATAGACCCATGCAGACCTATTTACGTAGTGTGGGAGCTTGCTGGTCGTTTCGATACAAGTCGATTCAGTCGAGATGTAAATAGTTTCGCGTTCTTGGCTTATAGACCGGTAATATTCACGAAATACTTATTCAGCTCCACTATAAGGGGTGACGAATGGTAAAATCCGAGACTGGCCGAGACGCCGAGATCCTAGTTAGAAATCCGAGCCCGAGACTCTTTGGTAAAAAGTTTCGAGACTCAAAAAAAGTAAAAACAAACCATGCAAAAACGAGACTTCGAGACTTGTCAAAAACGCTTCCGAGATTTCGAGATCCTGCCAAAATTTTCCGAGACCCACGTTTTTCGAGGTACCATTCGCCACCCCTACTATAAGTTCGTTCCAAGCAAAATGACATACACGTAACTCCTAAATTTGAATGCGTACTATCAAAAACTACTTCAGCAACATAGTTACTGATTTTGTAAATTTTTTTCCGCTCGCCTAACGGAGAGATGTTTTGTCCTTACAAACAGAAATTTAGCTTACACAACTCTCATTAGGATTGAACTTACCACATCTTTGGCTAAGCCAAAACTGAACCCCACTAACTTAAACTGCCAGGTTGAATTCTCCGGGAAATCATCTGGAACGGGTACATTTACCAAACGCTGGTAAACTCTACCCACAATTATAGCCAACAACGCTACTAATATGCACAGGAGAGCGATGCAAAATCTCATTTTCACATGGCCGTTGGATGATAAACTTTTTTGATCCACAACAGTGAATTGAAGTGCCAGGCGCTCCTGCCCAGTCCTTTTCTTGTTACCCCAATTCCTCGATTTTCCCACCATTTATCATTGCGTGTTTTTTTTTTCTTTTTTTCTTTTTTTTAAGTATAAATCTTATCACCTGGCCGGTTGAACCAGAAAGGATTTTTGACTTTTGGTAAATATTTATTACCAGCATGTACGGAGAAATCCTGCATCCTTTCGCCGAGGCATGGCTGAACTGGGACAGGTGTAACAAAGTGTAACAATTTTATTACAAAGTGCGACATTCTCGTCCCCAGAGCCACTCGGCTTAATTTATAACGAACCAGCTGTGGCTCCCCCACCCAGATTGCACACTTCTGCATTGAGACCCCCCTGCTAAATCCAAGATGGAGGAAAAAAATGAAATTGAAAGGACTAAGTGGAGCGACACGACGGTGATAATGTAATAAAGGCGGCTATAGAAACAGAGCAAAAGAATAAACTGCCGAGAGACCGGCAACATTGTCAAGAAAATTACCAAAAAACGAGAAGTCCAAAGACCCTGGGTCCAAAGACAACTGCAAAGGTGATCATAACAGCGTATATTTCTTTTTCATAACGTGATATTTCGGCTTGCCATACCAGCCTTCGTCAGGCTTACGGATGTAATGTCCCTCCAAAAAATTGTTTTAAAGGCATAAGCGGAAATGACGTACAACACAAAAAAGAAAACAAAAACTTATAAAGATATGGATTTCAATAATTCGTCAATAATTCAATCATGTCAATAATTCAATGATAATAATAGTTCAATAACTCACGGCGGTTTAATAGGCCATTAGGTTCAAGAACCATGACCTAATCCATCAAATTTACGGACTGAGTCACGTGAAGAATGAATTTTGAATGAATTTTGGCAAGAAAGTTCCACGCAGTATCAGAAAGCACTGGGGAGACAGGCACTGATGAATCGGCCAAAATTATATTATTGGGATTAGCCCCAAAGACACTAAAAGATCGATAAAGCACCTGAAGCCAGTCCAGTAACCTCGATCGAAGGTCTTGCTTTTACATGTTGCGTGATTCTTGCGACTCTCCCTTTCTTTCCCGCCCCTCGCACTCGCTTCTCCTTTCGCGTGCTGCTCTCGCGTCACTTCTCGCGACTTCCTAAATGGAGCTGACTTGCTCGCAGGGTATCCGTCAGTGCAGTGATCAGTTACTGTACGACCTCAGAGGAGGATCGAATAGTATCCCATGATGCATTTTTCGGGAAGCATCACGCAACATCGCAGTCATAGCAGATTCCATCTTGAAATAAGGTCGTTTTCTCGTCGGCTTTTTTCTCACTCGATTTCCAGTAAAAGGAAAAAAATTACATTATTTCGTTATTTGACATGATTTCTCCGATTTGCAATGGCTTAAGAGCGAAGTTTCCATTTAGAAACATTTATTTTCACGGTTTCAATTAGTCTTCCTATCACAAAGTGTTCAGTGACCCACAACCAGGTCATGAATATTCAAGATTTTTTGGAATATATGTTGAAATCTTACAAATGTGGACCTCACGCCAGCAAAATGAAGTCCTGAATATTGTACAGGCCAAGAAGTACCCAGAAGTACCCACATTTTGAAGACTTTTTTGTCGACCAAAGATGGCTGAAATTTCGAATCTTTTATTACATTTCAACGCCATGTGTCATAATATATGTGTAAAGCCTAATGAAGGCTATAATCTGTTGGGCACTTTTGAGAGCGCTTTATGCCGAAGCAATCACTTTGTATTTTCAAAGAGGTTATTTTTAAAAGGAATTTGACTATAAATATTTTAATTCGAAGAAGGAGCGGTGTAGAACGGTGTGTTTCAGTGTGAAAAGAACCCAAAGAAAGGTACCACGCAGCATGCAAGCCGGCACAACGTAAACTGAAGCCTGCTCAGAATTTGAAAAAGAAACATCATGCAGAAACTTTATTTATTCAAAAGAACAGATCAGTATTCTGGCCAGGAAATTTCCTTGAAGATTGCTTGAGTCAGTACCGGTTAGACTGTGCTTCAGAGAATTGTTTGTCGAATCGATAGGTTAAATTTTATTTGTAACTGCCATTGTAAACTTCAGCTCCTTTGAGCGCGATGCTGTAATAAATTCTCCTTTGGTAATTAGCTTCACAGCGTAGCGGATGTTTTGTTGTAACCACTTTATAGATCAGTCATAGTTTTGGTTCTCCTCTGGCCTGGGTTCTCCTAGTGAACCTAGCGAAGCTTATCAATTGCGAGTCTTACAATTTGTGTTTACAGTGCGACCGAGCGCGGCGCAAGTAGTTCTCGACCGATCAGTGAATTACATGTAAAACCCTTCTCAGTCAAAGCAACGCTGAAATTCTCCTTTAAAGCACAGTGAATATAAGCCAACTCGATAATCTCAAAAGCAGAAGCTGCTGAACCGAAACATGTTTGGAAACCATCCACATCGAGCACCGCGATCGACGTTCGCTACGCACGCAGTGATAATATAACATGAATCGAGGTGCATCATGGGATACTATTCGATCGTCGTCTGGTACGACCTCTAAGTCAGACCAGACAACACTGCTCTCTCTCTCTGTTTCGCCGAGGCTTGTCTGAACAATGATTAGCCTGAGACCTGGCTGGTCCGGGATATAGGCTAGCGGTGCCAGCCGAGCGGGGGATTGGAGAGTGGAGATGGGCAAAGGGCTGCACAACTTCCCCTGCTTAGTCCCCACTCGGTTCGCTTCTTTCTTTGCGCTCTTTTAACCGCTCTTTTTCCCTCTTAGGAGCCCAGTCCCAGGCTAATAGGCCTTTTCACACTGTTTTTTGTAAACTTTTGACGCGGACAAGTTAGGAAAGGTCGACACCACTGGAAAGAGCGCATTAATATTAGTAAAATTGCAAAGTTTGAAAGTGATACGTCCTCGAGCTCGAGTCTCGAGCTCGGATGTACACGCAAATTCATACTCCCACCGTGATACGAGGGGGAGGGGGGTTTGATTGCAGTATTTCTAAACGATTTTGTCTTCAGTGGAAATTAAGTCATTGAATAAAAATTCCAAGAAGCGCGTTCTGATCCGACAAATTACCGACCAGTATCCGTAATTCCAGCCGTGGCATAAGTTTTTGAAAGGATTATTTACGATCGACCAGGTATTTCAGTATTTAACAAAGAATAGCTTTCTTACTAGTCATCACATCGGATTATCGTTCCTTGCATTTCACACTTACGGCACTTCTTGAGGCTACTGATTGTTGGGCCATTAACACTGATCGTGGCTCTGTTAACGCCATCGTCTTTTTGGACCTAAAAAAGACCTTTAATACAGTAGAACATGATATTTCGTGTATAACGAAATAACAATACTATGGGATTTGTCGGTCCAGTTATAAATGGTTTACTTCTTACCCAGAAAAGCGAACTCAAACTTGTCACATTAACTCCTGTAAGTCAACCCCGAAATTTTTTAGATACGGTGTTCCTCAGGGAACAATTTTGGGACCTCTTTTGTTTTTGTTATATATTACTGCGCTTTTTTAAAAACACGCCAGTTCTGAAGTTCAAATGCCAACTGACATTTGCGTTTTTCGCCGGGGTCAAACTTCTTAGAGGACAGAAACAGAAGTTTACTTGAATGCATTCAAAAGGTTATGGTTTGTGATTCGTGATTTGCGGATTTTGCGAATCCGTTTTGTGTGTTTCTCTGTTTCAAAGTTCGTTGCTTGTGATCGTAATTATGATTGACGGCAGCAAAAAACGCATTTGTGAAGGGAGCTTTTGAACTTCAGAGTTCGTCGCGTGTTTTTGAAAAGCGCTGTTATATTACGACTTACCAAATTGCCTAACGTATCCACAAACAAAAAGGATGTACGCCGATGATACCAGCTTTACGTCTGCTAGTGCAGACGTTACGCATATAAATGATTGCCTCCAGTCAATTTAATTATGACTTAAATAACGTTGTACACATGGTTATCAGCTATCAAGAATACGCTGTGTTTATGCTTATTGCATCACTTAAGGCAGAAATTATTGCAATCGACAGAAAGTTCTCATCGATCAAACCTTAAATTGGGAGTGCCATATTGACAATATGATTGTAAAAAGATTGATTCTGCCATCGATGCAATTAAACAAATGCGGCATTCATCCCATTTAATGTTTTGGTCAACGATCAGCCTTGTTCAACCTCACTTTGATTATTGTAAAGTGGTGGTGGTGTAGGGAAGCTGTAACAAAGGCCTTTCTGAAAAACTTCAACGCCTTCAAAATCCGGCAGTTGGATGATGTGTTTGGATGATGTGTTCGGGGCATTAGGGTGGCATAAACTCTGCCGTCAAAGAATAGAGAAGAAATCTACTATATGATGTTTAAGACCTTATATGGGATGACTCCAGATTATCTACGATCAAGATTTGTTTATCGCGACAACGTGATAATGACAATCCTTTAAGACTAAATTCTACAACTCCTTGAGGTAATCAGTGATATCTCGCAGCCCCTGGCGATACTCTTCTGTTGTAAAAATGGGAACTGGCTGAAAAGTCATAAAACCATGGTATGTCACGTAATTAGGATGAGTAACTTTGACCCCATCACCAAGTAAACGCGCCTTGTATAAAAGACCTTCGTCTTTCAGGACATCATATTCACAAGTTATCAGTAGAGTCTTTGGTAATCCCTTCAAGCTATCTGCCATTAAAGGTGACACCCGGTAATCAATCAAACCATCGATGACAGCTTTTGGAATATTTTCCGGTGGCTTTTTTGGAGCCTTTTGCTGCTCCTTGTCTTTGACACCAACATACGAAGAGTACTTGGTGTTGCGGAGGTGCACCGAGTGATTATTTGCCAACAATGTGGAAGCTAAGTTTGGAGTTCCCGTCATGTAATAAGACCAGTATTCTGCCATTTGACGCTGTGTAAGAATTGGAGAGTCCTTAGTTTTAAAAGAAGGAAGAGACAAGTCTAGGAACTCTACAGCAGGGTATAGCAGGATCTAGATAGGGTAAAAAGAGAGAGAAACAAATACGGTATATCACATGTTCATTTCAACACAAGATACTACGATAGACTACGAACTAGCGTGAAAAAACAGTGGACATTTCGCGAAGCCACCACTGGTTTCCCCACGAAATGACGCCTGAAGAATAAGCCCAGAAATTCGATACTAATGACGTATCACTACCCAGATCACGGTAGTATTTCTGATTGGTCGTGCAACTTGAAAATTTGCATCAACCAATCAGAAGTACTACTCAAATTTGGGTAGTATAACACTTCATCAGTATGGAATTTCTGCGCTTGTTACTCAGACGTCACTTCGCGAGAAAACCTGTAGTGGCGTCACCGGAAATGTAGGCTGTTTTCTCAGGCTAACTACGAACAGCCCACTTTTTTCGTAACTCCTCGAACAGAACACGCGCGTGAAAAAAGGCCAATCTCGCTACCATGGGCGCGAGACAAGAAAGGCGGGACCTGACATCCCACTTTGACAAAACATAGATCACCTTCGTGAGGACGTTTGTTGCCGTTATCTAGAAGTGGCATTCTCTATCATTCTCCCTCTTCTCGTCTTTCTCGGAACCCTCTTCAGTAGTATATATAATATTTTTTTTTATTTTACGTCAAATGAGAGTACTTGTCAATTGGTAGGAAAGATTTCTTTATTCCCCTTTGGTAAGTTCTCAAAAATCACTAAGTTTATTTCTAAATAGCCAAGAATAAATAGCCGCCTCCCGCACCACGTTTGAAAATAAACACAACAAGTAAATCAGAGTTAAATCGGAATTTCAACCAAAATGCAAAAATACCACATCTCCAGTCGCACCTGCTAGCGCTCTATAGCTCGCTCGTGCTCCGCCCTTTTGCCGGCTATACCTTCACTTGTGGTCTCTTTCATTCTTTCTTTGTGTCAAAATAAGAGCCGAGAGAGAGAGAGGGAGGGGGGGAGGGAGAGGAGGAGGGGGGAGAGGGACTGGGATAAGTGTGAGAGGACCTTGGGAACAAGGTTAGGGACCTTTTTACTTACCTGAGCAGCCAGTCTTAAATTGTCATCTCTAAGTTTCAGAGCAATTGCGGTTGCTAGGTTACCACCCGCACTGTCGCCAGCGACAACTACGCGATTGGAGTTTATACCATATTTATCAGCAGTGGTCAGCACGTTCTCAACAACAGCATAACAGTCATGGAACTGGGTTGGGAATGTGTACTTTGGTGCTAACCTGTACCTGAAAGACATTCATCATTAAGGTTAATTTGTTATTTGCAAGGAAGTGATATTACTAATGAAGTATTGCTATCCCCGATAGTAATCAATGCAACAACAGCATTCTAAATACTATTCATTCAGTAGATGTTGGCACCAAAGCAGCTTCTTTAGCTATCTGAGAAATATCAGGGAAACTCTGTAAACTATCTAATCGATGTCCTACTAGTTATTATCTAC
The DNA here is from genome assembly GCF_958299795.1 of Porites lutea. Classification (NCBI taxonomy): domain Eukaryota; kingdom Metazoa; phylum Cnidaria; class Anthozoa; order Scleractinia; family Poritidae; genus Porites; species Porites lutea. The sequence continues at coordinate 10,387,029 of NC_133210.1, forward strand.
AGATAGCATGCACCTCTTTGACATATATCAGTACTCATATATCAGTACTCATATATCAGTACTCACAGTGTACTCACAATTGATAAGTTATGCATGGTTCAATTTGACCGGTAACAATGCCCCCCGGGCATACCCCCCCGGGGATTTGCAATTTTTAGTCTTTCTTGGAGGTCTATTCCCCACCCCCTGAGCACGCAGAAAGAGACCATACCCCACCCCGGAGCTCCAGATCGACTTCATATACGTTTTTTGGGTACATCTTTTTGATTCGTAAAAAAGCAAAACGAGACGTTTTCACAACTTTCAAGAACGTTTTCCAAAATTTATTGAGAGAAGGATAATGGATGTCATAATGTAGTTAAAACATGAACAATAAATTTGAAAACGAAAACGAAGAAGAAAATACTCTTAAAAAGCGCCTCCTTGACAGAACAGTTTATAAGAACACTGGACCGAATCTCTGTTTATCCATACATATCAAAAGCCTTGTCTGCCTTGTATCCGTTTTCATATATAAGTTTTCTTACCTTTAAAGCCAGGCTGAAAAAATATCTCTGTATTTCTTTTCCAAAACATAATTATATAAAATGCATTCGAATACGCATCATACTCACATTCGTTTCAAATTTTAAGACATACCTTTAAATACAGACTTTAATTTTGATAGGTTGTTCTTCTCAAACCACTCTCCGACAAATTCTTGCTTTTTTTCCTTAAAAAATCGTGTAAACTGCGCGAGAAATTTTGATTTGCCCCACCCTCCTACCCCCTGGACAAGACCGCCTCAAACGGGCCCGGGGGGATGGTAACAGGTCAAATTTAACCATGCATTTTTGGAAAAAAACTACAAACAAAAAAATTACAACCAAGGCACTTTGTTAGCAGATGATATGCACAGACAATACAGTGATGGCAAGGTATCAATGTTAGTGAGGAAATGATAAACCCAAAAGTACGGTGAATGTTAGCCTGCAAAACAGGCGCTATTTTTTTCGCATTTCACAGACGAGCACGAGGGGGTCGTGGAGCGGGATCCATGCGCTGCAGGGGAAGGCGCCTTCCTCGCCGTGCGTGTCTTGCGCTCTGGAGGCTGGAGAGGGCAAGCGTTGGCGGACGGGAAAAGGGAAAAGAGGAACTTTCTCCCTCTCCTCCTGAAGAAAAAAGGAAGAAGAACAGCCTGATCTTAGGATAGATGATTGAAGTTGGACTGAATATTAAAGAAGCACAGGCTTAAAGTGTCTTTTAAGAAAGGACTGCAGTGCAAGTGCAGCCTCATACCAAGAAAAGTGCTCTGGGGACCGGCGAGGTTAGTGCATACAAGCCGCGTATTTTTAAGTAAAACGAGCTAGTTCATCATTTCCCGCGCATAAACGCCATCCGTGATTTTTAAAGCAGACGAAGATAGGGAGATAGTAGAAAGTGCTATTAAGAAGATCTAGAAAGAGGTTCCTGTAAACACAACCCCCCCCGCCCACTCCCCTACCACCACCTACCGCATCTTTTTGTCCCAGGCAATGCCCTTGTTCTTCTCTTGGAGCCACAAAGCTCTGAGAAATCTCTATTTTCTTTGACCTTTGAAAACACACCAGCTAGGTGTTTATAGGGCTACGGACATTTTTGGTCATTCATCTACTGGTTCGATAGGCGCTTGGTGTTGTAACCTCTAGTGAGCGACTCGTGCACCTAGCTACTTTGTGAGTTATGACTCACTCCTATTTCTGCAAGTACGTGACATCTTAATTTTCAAGTGTTGGTTTGTTCAGCATGCGTGACTTTGCTACAAGTCCTTTTGGTCAGCGAAACCAAAACAACTTCCAGGGCATATTTTTATCCCCGGAAAATTTTTCATCTGTTCGTATTTCCTAGCTGAAAGTTTAGAGATCCGAGAACTTGTATAGGGATCAAAACTTACTTTCTCGAAAATTTCATCTAGAAAAAAGGCTCCCGAAAATTCTAGGCGACCTTTTTAGGGTAAAAATCTGTTAAAAATGGGCAATTATACCCTTTTTTTTAGATGTTTGAAAATCCTGGAGGCAAGCAAGAAATTTTACGACAAAAGTTCCGAAAATTCTAGATCTCAAATCGTCCTCCGAACAGATATTTTCCGAAAATTGACGTTGATCGCCCCTGGCGATATACGTTTCTCAGAATATTTCAAGCAATTCCTTGAACTCGACGGTCAGTAAAGTCGGTGTTTTGGCTAAATGCAGGCTTTGTTGTATTTGTTTAATTGATAAATTGCTTTAGTGTGACAAGGCTTGTTTTCCCTTGGTAGTAAAACGTTTTATACACGACGGAAGCAAACTGATTGAACATGATTTGATACGCTCGCGATGCTTTATGAACCAGTTTAACATGAACTCGATTAGAAATTCACTCTTACACTCACTCCAACGCTCGCGTGCTCTTAACTTTATCGTGGACAGGTTTCAGACAAATAATACCATGATTTATTCTCACGGACTTTTTATAAACACTTATCTGACTTATTTTGGTTCAAAGTTCAGTTTTTATCGATCGCCTTCGTGTCGTGTAGCGTTACATGCACAGATATTTGACACGGTTAATGTGAAATATAAACAATCGAAATAGACTGCAACTGATGCAAATTATTTGAAATGTCATGCTTTACTCGCAGCACTTCACTTTCCACTGGAAACTACTAGTTGTTATTTATTACAGTAGAATCCCAATTTCTCGAACCTTCGGTTTCTCGAACCTCCCGATAACTCGAACCAAACCTGATTCGTTCTGTAACGTTGCTAGATAGCTAGGGTTATTAGTAAATACTGTAGGGAGCCACCTTAAACAGCGAAATTTTATCCCCGTTTTTCGAAACCTCCCGATAATTCGAACCATCTTCTTTTCCCCAGAAGGTTCGAAAAATCGAATTCAACTGTATTGTATCAGTTGTATAATAGATCAGGCCCGGGGGGTAGTGGGGTTCCGGGGGGCACTCCCTTATTTGGCATATACGGGTATGTGCCGCTTGAACAGGGTATGGTTTTCAAGGTCTTGAGGGTATACAATTTCACTACTGAGCGTCTTCAGAACAGGGTGTCTGCTTTGACTGGAAGCCTTTTAAAGAGTGTGAAGACTTGCGATGAGCGGCCTACATTTGTAATACCAACATTTTTTTCCCTAAACATCTATTTCCACGATTTTAGTGTAAAAAATTAATTAATTCTGTATTCAAAACACAGCAAATCAGGGTCAGAAAGTAGTGTCTCCTGTCTTAAACAGGGTAGCGGAATGAGCAATTCTTGTCTTAGGGGCTGTTTACATGAAGGGAGGAAGATTCTAGTAACAGGAAGATCCTAGCACCATGTAAACTGCCTTCGCTAGGAAGATCCTAGTACTAGGGAAAAAAGGCGGGTCGTTCAGTGGCTAATCACGGCAATAAAGGCCGACCATTTCGTTTGGCGTTACCACGAGCTGATTATTGTGATAATTCTGCTGAATGGAAGTTGTTAACGCTAGTAAAGAGAGCAGAAGGGCCTAAATTGTGCGTTCGTTTTTGTCGCCCGCCATTTTTAATTCCTTCTCAAACATGCTATATTTGGGTACCACTCGGACCAAAATTTCTGCATGTAAACGCAACGTAAAGTTGATCCGCCTTCTAGGATCTTCCTTCCTCCGGGTAAAGAGCCCCTTAAACAGGGTCGGGGTTGGAAGCCCTCGGCAACACACCTCTACCTAGACTTCCCTCGAGTGCCCCCCCCCCCCCCGGGAATGGGATACCAATCTACCCGTTACTCAGTTTCCAAACAAGATACCAATACACGTAACATGTGTGATACTGAATACCTAAAATTCAGAAAAACTGAATACTTTATACCCAAATTTTAACAAAAAGATACCATGTACCTGAATTAACACGTCCCTGGATACCGTATACCCAAAACCCATGGCCGGGCCTGATATAGGGAAGCATCTTTTTGTAAAGTTTTAACTGAAACCTACCAGAAAACGGCAAATATCCAAATGTGCACCAACAAAACGAGCGCTAAATTTCTGATCATCCGGAAGTCCTTCTGGTAAATCTTGATACCAGTACAAACCGACGATCATAGCAGCGAAAGTAGCGGCAGTGACACTGAAAATGAAGCAGCAATTTGCCATGTTTCGGATCTTCGACTCGGCAAGAGAGGTCACGCCATCATTGACTTTACCGGTCATGTATGGTCCACGAATTATTTAGGATGCTCACTTACATGTAAAGATGCATAGAAGTATTTTCTATATTTTACTAGAATTTTTTTAAGTCCTGCTTGCTCTTTAAACCAATTTTCCTCCATCTTATAGAGGAACATACAAAAAGAAACTTGCTTTTAAAATGTTAAAGCGCCTGTACAAATCCCGTGTAAATATGATAACCTATAAACGGACAGTATGTTGTGGCATATAATTATGATAATTATAATTGCGTTCGGCGAAGGAGAACGCAGTCTATTCTTTAAGGCGCGGTTATCAATTTCGTAGCGCGGCTACCGAGCATGTCGAGGCGCTTTCTGCCAGATTCTTCACATTCCTTTGCTTGGTCAAATATTGGTGCCGTTTTCGTCGCCATTTTGAATTTCACGCTATGACGTTGCCTGACGGGGATCACAGCTGTTTCTCTTGATTTCGCGGTCCAGAGCTTTCGATGTCAGGTTTTGATTTTGTACATTTCGCAGGACGATAAGTTGTCTTCATGTGGACTTTGAAGGGTTCAAATTAGCACTATGTTCAACTTTTAGACAGAATGAAGCTTTTTGGCTCGTCCAGGCGATAAACATGACGAGAAGATCAGCAATTGCTCTTCGACTCCCAAACTGGTCCAAGCTCACAGTACGATTCTGCCTTGACTCTCACGACTTTTTAACTGTTCTCACCACAAGACTCCCAATCTCATGGTTTTTAGCGAAATATATAAAAAAAGGAAATGTTTACTGTTGCTGAATCGTAATTGATTCTCCTCATGTAAACCCCGGGAATTGCAGTGTACAACCGTCAGCAAGAGACGGAGACTTCGGGACGGTTTTGCGAGACACTTGTCGGCCATAATGTTCTTCAAATGCGACGAAATGAGCTAGCTGTTACAGTCTTGTGCAACTCTTCAGGGGCACCCAACGACCAAATTTTCCACATAGTCAGAAGAATAGAATAGTCTCAGAAACTATTTTTCTGTCCGGATGTCTTGAATTGGGGAACTTTGATCATCTCTAAAGTGGCTCTTTTCGTCTCATTAGAAACTGTAAGAACCCAGATGGGTGTGCTGGAAAGTTTGAGGGCATGGAGTAGCTGTCCATTCACATTCCCGCCCCTACTTTCTTGGCTTCCTCCATTAAGCCCCTTTTCGGATTCTGAAATATTAAGCATTGTCGATTAATTTCCCCGTTTCTCCTAATTCCGCTCTTCAGTAGAATTTCTAACCCCCGCCCTGTCATGATCTTCTCCTGCCCCCCCCCCCCGTACCCATCCCGTCCCCGAGCTATTCACCCAGGTTCCCGCGCCCTGCCTGTCACCCCCTGAAGGTAGCAAATCCCCAAGATCTCCTTTTGGACTTCGTGAGTTAAAAACCTATTAACACTACAAATAAAAAAATCGATGATAATTGTTGGAAAACAACATCATATGAGATTGCGATCTCTTTATGAAGTTGATTACTCGGAAATCATTCTAGTCCGGGAATTAGGCTGTAAGCTAAGATAATTTTATATCTCCATTTGATTAAAACAAATAAATTACAATAACCTTTTAAAATTGTAACAAAAATTATCTACTCTGCGGACACAATATAATTCTCAAGCATTTAGTAAAACGAGGAGCCAACACCAAGGTAGTTCCTTTGCAGCCGCTCGGGCTGGAGTCACGCAATGCTACCCGAAATGTACGTCGGTTTGAGGCAGCCGCGTGGAGACAGTATTGCGTGACTCCGCCGGCCCGAGCGGCTGCGAAGGCGACTAAAGGTAATGTTACACGAGACGAGTCGCAACGACGATTTTTAGCACAACATACCGTTGCAATGTTGGAACAATGTTGTAACTATGTTGTAACTGTGTTGCGCTAAAATTCGTCGTTGCGAATCGTCTCGTGTAACATCACCTAGCCTGTTCCAGGCTCCGAGATAGTGGTGGAAAGTCGTTCAGTAATAAGAAATGCGAAAAACGCGCGGGGGTGCGCGTCTTAATTTCACTTTTAATAAGTTCCCACTACGTATACTATCTGAGAGCCTGGCACAGGCTACCGCCCCCTTTCCCAAGTCGTGCGCGTCTTAATTTCACTTTTAATAACTTCCCACTACGTATACTATCTGAGAGCCTGGCACAGGCTAAACATCACCTTAACACCAAGGCCTCTTCAAAAATCATTAACGATGCCCAATTGACGTCACGAATTTAATCACCTTTAAACCAGGTAAAACTCGGCAAACTGAAAAGTCAGGGGACTGAACTTTCAGGAATGCTGTATTTAGGAAAAGGAAAATTTCTACGAGATGCTACAACTCCCTGAGGTAATCAGTAATATCTCGCAATCCCTGGCTAAACTCTTCTGTAGTTAAAAAGGGAACTGACTGATAAGCTAGGAAAGCATGGTATGTCATGTAATTAAGATGAGTCACTTTGACTCCTTCACCAAGTAAACGTGCCTTGTACAAAAGACCATCATCTTTCAGAACATCATATTCACAAGTTATCAGTAGGGTCTTTGGTAATCCCTTCAAGCTATCTGCCATTAAAGGTGACACCCGGTAATCAATCAAACCATCGATGACAGCTTTTGGAATATTTTCCGGTGGCGTTTTTGGAGCTTTTTGCTGCTCCTTGTCTTTGACACCAACATACGAAGAGTACTTAGTGTTGCGGAGGTGCACAGAGTGATTATTTGCCAAAAATGTGGAAGCTAAGTTTGGAGTTCCCGTCATGTAATAAGACCAGTACTCTGCCACGTCACGTTGTGAAAGAATTGGAGAGCCCTTAGTTTTAAAAGAAGGAAGAGAAAGGTCCAGGAACTGCACACCAGGGTATAGGAGAATCTGCGTACGAAAACAGACAGAAAAATAAACAAACTCGTACAGTTTAACCTCTACGTAACGCTAGACTACAGAACGGCCCCTCTTTCCTTTTTACTTAGGCATGACGCGTACTCTCCAATTAAACTGTCCTATTAAGGATGAAATCAGGGCAGTTGATAGCCAATCAGATTTGAGAATTTTCTTATAGTTATGATTAATGAAATAACCCGGGGGGGGGGGCACTTGGGTATTTTTTGGGTGGGTATGTGCCGCCCGGGACTCCAAATTGGCACCCCGTTGTAAAAAAAATTTCCCCTAAAATTGATACCCTGTTCTAAAATTCGCCCTAAAACTGATACCCCGTTCTAGAAATGGGCCAATTTCTTATACTCCGTTCTAAGGTGCAAAGAGTACAACAGTTTGCTTGTTAACGCATTGAACTGTATTTTTAAAAGCAATCTGTCCTTGAATAATTTCAAATGGCTGCTTACAAAACTGGAGCTTTCGTGCGTTCGAAATATTATACCCCGTTCTAGAAAACGCCTCTGAAATGGATACCCCGTTCTTAATCAGGAGCTTCAAAATCACGACCCCCTTGGGCGGAACATACCCTTACAGGTAATGTATGGGAGTACCGCCCCCCCCCCCCCCCCCGGGTGAAATAATCACCTGAGAGAAAATGTTTTGATCTTCTGTCAAATTTTCTTAACTTAATTATTCCTTATTGAAATGTATAGAGATTATTTGGGATTATTTGTATGTGAATCACGGGACTTAAGCGTTTAATCACCTGAGCAGCCAGTCTTTTATTCTCGTCCCTCAGTTTCAGAGCAATGGCCGTTGCTAGGTTACCACCGGCACTGTCGCCAGCGACAACAACGCGATTGGGGTCAATACCGTATTTATCAGCAGTGTTCAGCACAGTCGTAACAACGGAATAACAGTCATGGAACTGTGTTGGAAAGGTGTGCTTGGGTGCTAATCTGTATCTGAAAGACGTTAATATTAACGTTATTTTATTATTTACGTCAAAGTGATACATGAGAGCCTCCCAGGCTTTTTGCAGCTTTTTGGGAAAAGAAAACACGACCAGTTACTTCTTGGGAATAAAGGATAACTTGAATTATACTTTCAGGAAAAAATTTTCGTTCCTTTTTTTCTTTTACTATAAGACCTTTAACGGGCGACGTTTTCCCTGTTTCTGCGTTCTCTTGGGGCTAGTTGTAACTTGGATGCGAAAGGATGAACGCTTAAAGTGAATTCATCTTTACAACAGAACTGGTGATCATTCAATTACTGAAGTTTGTCATCTATAGCTTAACGTGGCGTTCTGAGGTAGTGCAAATCGGTTAGACTCGAACGTCATTACTGATGATTCTATGGTCTGGCATACATTGCACACTTGACAAAATTTAATTTTGGGGAACGTTTCAAATTTGAGGTAAATTTGAGGAAAGAAGGAGAAAATTTTCAGGGATCGACGGAACATGAACCCTTCCTCCCTCCTGGAAGGCCTTCACATGTTGTAATGAATGCGGGTGAATGGTGTTATTCTTGAGAGTTCCAATCAATTGGTCGAGTTGTAATTATACAGTTTTCAACACCGTTTATTCAGCAGATATCAGCACCACATCACTGAGCTTTTTAGTTAGTTGACAAATTAAATATCACGGCAATATCTGTATCTTATACTTATCATTTCTAAAGCTGAGGAGTCGATTACCTGGCGGAGCGTCCATCTACCTTGTAGGCCTTGGAGTCAATCCTTTCCAATTTTAATTTATCATTTTTAAATAAATACTGAGACAACTTTCGCGGCTTATCTTTTACGCCTTTTTGGTAATATCCAATCAGAGCAGAGCTTTGATCATTCACCACACGACAAGTCACAGATTAATTGCACTATTTGAAATCACTGACAACAATGGTGGTAGCTTCTTCCTAAAGCCTATAGTGGCTTAAGAAAGAGTAAATACAGTTATGTGACGCCTTCAAGTTTGCTTGTAATTATAGTTAGCTACATATTATAAGTTTTGGCGCAAGAGAGCCAGTCCCAGCCCTCAATAGAGGGGAACCAAATATTGTCACTAATTGAAAATCACTCTCTTTAGTTACGTTGTTTTACAAGTTAACTTTAATTTCTTCAAAACTGAAGCTTAATGTAATCGGCTTCTGACTGAAGGTAATGTCCACTTAATTATTTGGCTTAACTTACTCAACAGATATCAGTACAGCATTAGCTTCTTTGGCCAACTGATAAGTTAAAGGATGATACATTGCTGCAAAAAAAAACCAAGATGATGCAGTTTACTCATTTATTACATCCACTTTGAAATCACTGGCTATCCGTGCAATCTGATTGGCTCTCAGTGGTGTGATTTTTTCCTAAATCGCACCATTTTTTGCTCTAAATCGCATCTGTTCCAAATCGCGTCATTCATGTTCTAAATCGCATCATTTCTGTTTTAAATCGCACCATTTTTGTTCTATATCGCATCATTGACTAAATTCTGCGATTTCAAAATGGAAGTAATAAAGTGGAAATTTAACTTCGTGTCGTGCAATTTTGGTGTGAAATCATACTTGTGATTTCAAATCGAACTCGCGCTGCGCACTCGTTGATTTTGAAATCACGCGTATGATTTCAGACCAAATTGCACTCCACTCAGTTCAATTACCATTATTTACTTTTTGTGGTATTTTGGGTAATATGGGTCACGTGATAAAGATGATGTAAGAAGGTGAAATAAAGAGTTGCCTTGCAGACATGTTCTTGGTATATGCACATGTGTTAATATTTGTTCCTCATCGTTCGCTTCTAAAATCCTTCAAAACCAGAGTTGACAAAGAACCAAGGGCCAAGTACTTAACTCGTCCTAATGACTAGGTCCCTCAAAAAAGTCTTTACCTGATCGGGGTTGGGGGGTAGGGAGGCAGAACTAAGGGGAGTGGATTCAGGAACTCGAAACTCCTCAGGTAACGCCAGAGCAAATAATTATGGGAACTTACCAACGGAACCAATGGTCCATCCTCCACCATGAATATAAACAACACCTGTTGATTTGGCATCAGGATGTTTTGGTTTATAAACACGTACAGGAACATTAGCAATTTTGGTGTCATAGATGTCTAAACCAGGTTCCTCATCTGGCGCGAAAATTTGTTCCGCTACATTCAACAAATAATTCAGATTTTCAATGGGTGAATCACCAATACCCACAAATGAAGCTGCACGAACCTACAAACAAAAAAGGTTACAACCCAGGCACTTTGTTAGTAATTGAAAAACTGACAGGAGAAAAGGACTGTAATGGATCTGGAGCTGAGCTCCCAGTCCACGTGCTGATTGTAAGAGGATGGTAGGCCTAATGCTAGGTATCATGGGAAGGTGCTCAAAGAAATATTTCTGTAATAAGGTTGAGTTGAGGTTACTGTTTGTCTTCCAAAACGCTGATTAACGCTATAAAGCGTTTTCATTCACATTACCAGCAGCTATACATACAAAAAGGTTCAACCTCCAGAGGATTGGTTTGGGACACATCCTCGGAGACCCAGGGGCGGTAAGTCAGGTCGGGGAAAACAGCGCCTAGGGTGACAAGCATGTTTGGGACACCAACATGGCTGATGTTTTATTGCTTTTGAACACCAATAATGGCGGATGTGACATGGAAAGGAATCCCAGACATGTATGTTGCATTTCGTTTTGGCACAAAATTAACTATTTTAGGGGCAACCAGAGTAAGAGAAAAATTTTCCTATCCACTTGTCCCTCGGACAAGCACTTTATTAAATTTGGTTGTCCAAAGTCCAAGAGTTCTTGTCCAAAATGTTTTGTCATGTTCCTAAGCCAAGTGGAGCTCATAAAAACAAATGAAATAACCCCGGTATGGCAAAGTCAAAAGAAATATTTCCCCATATTTTGACAATTCAATTCAATTCAATTCTTTATTCACACTATATAAGATATTTACATAAGTGTACGTAGTAGGAAAATAAAGTAGCTGACAAATAATAATTAACTAAAAGACATTAAGTTCATTTGTGTACGGTGTCCAAAGTAGCAAGAGCTTTCTTGTTGGACACCGTCATGTTGAAATAATTGGCAGCAGTAAAGAGAGGAATAAAATCTCAAATAATATCAGTGATAGAACAATTCGCCATGCTGCCGCCATTCACCGATATGCAAATTCAAAATTTGTCAAGTATGAAAATTACTTTAATGACTAAGGTAAATTTTAATTCTACTGTAATTTGAAGTCAATTTTCGAATGTTTCTGTATTTTGTCATCCCTAATGATGATTAATGATTTCCGAGTGACCGCTTAAAAACAATAGTGTACAGGACGGCTGTGACTGTACACTATTGTTTACTATTATTGCTACTATTGTTTACTATTATTGCACTGATCACCAAGACTCAGTGAAACTGAAAGACATACGGGATGCAGGGCAAATCATGCAGGTCTGGGGCCAATCCGACTATTTTGAGTTCGAGTTTTTAAAAACAAGTTTGTAAAAACCTACCAGAAAACGGTAAACATCCAAGTTTGCTCCAACGAACCGAGCCCCAAACTGCTGATCATACGGGAGTCCTTCCGGTAAATCTTGATTCCAGTACAAACCAACGATCATAGCAACCAAAGTAGTGACAGTGACGGCAAAAATGAAGAGGCAATTTGCCATGTTTTGTTTGGCCTTGGGCTATAGGTAGGAGTACGATCTTCGACTCCGCAAGTCACGCGATCATTGACTTTTTATGTCGTGTATGGTACATGAATTATCTAGGCTGCTAAGGATGCATTAATTAAGCTCTCCCTACATTTTACCTGTATTTCATAACTTCTTGCTGTTCAAACCAATTTTCTTCGCCCTGGAAGAGGAACTTATTTAAAGGAACTTGGCATTGAAAGAATCCTTAAAAATCCAAGGGAAAAAACATGGTAAAGAACACTATGATGTGGCATATATGACGTAGTTGACTACCGCTATTTTGTAGCGGAGACTGCGATGCCAAAATGGTCGCTGTTTTGTTTGTTTTCACTGCTCTCCTTGCCGTCCTTATCGCTGCAATCTTGCGTATGTATTTCAATCAGCTTGTTCCGGAAGGACTGCCTGTCGATCAACACCATAAACTCCGAATAGTGGGGTTGATCACAAAGCTTACGGGGATGGTGGTAAGTTTATCATATTATAAGCTTTTTAATGTCGTCGTTTATTCCAAAAGTATAATGTAACTTTCCCCTTTGAAGTTGCTATCTCGCTCTTGTGATTTTATAGCTATTTTATTGATATACTGACCAACGTGCATTCCAATGATTCCTTATTTTGCACATGCAGGTTCCGGGTTTGCGATGTGATGTGCGTTCTGCATCCTTGACCATAACTAGCCAGAACAAAATATGTTATCTCCTTTCTATTTCAGGCCTGAACCGCTGTTCTCAGGAAATAAATGCTAAAACACGTACCTAATTTTCCGGACCCTGGTTCTGGAGACCATAAAACCTACCCCATCTATTTTTATTTCCAAAAATGTTATAAGCTTAATGCCCAATTTCAGAACCCTATGGGGAGGTCATACATACTTGGGAGCCCCTCCCCAGTGGATTGTGCTGCTGTTGCAGAGATGTCATTTGATGAAATTTGTTTTCCAAACAAATTTCATCACTCATCATTCACATCCACCATGGAGGTTATCAAAATGAAGGTATATCTAGGGAACTATATCTGATTATTTGGGCCCTAGAATTATAGGAGAAAAATGATAATCTTCAATCTTTTTTAAAGGCGTACCTTGCATCGTTGCTTGGAATTGGAAGTGTTATAAACAATATTCGTCAGATCCAAAGTGCCTTAAGTCGCCTTCAGAATTTGTCAGAAGATCCCTCACTTCAAGTCAAGGACTTCAAAATTGCCCATGTTCCGGTTCGTCTATATAGACCCAAACAAAATATAGTTGATGGTACAAAACAGAAATGTGTGGTGTTCTTTCATGGCGGAGGTTGGATGTTCCTTAGTATTGGTGAGTTAATACTAAAGCCAAAGCCGAAGCTAAATAAATAATGGAAAGGCAAATAAATGCTTTTATCATTTGTTGCTTTTATCATTTGTTGTTTCTTCCTTTTCAATGGCCGAGAGCCCACCACATGACCTGCAAATAACTGCATACAAATGATGTATGGCTCATGTGCAATGTCGTTCAATGTCCTCAGTCTTCGGCTTCAGCAATATTATTGATCTGCTCGCCACTGACAAATCACAATACTTTGCTCAACCTCGTCCAATAATAAATGGTAATTATTAAAAATAAACCATAAATTAAAAGTATTCTTATTAGAGAAGGTTGTACATAAAGAAACATCCAATGCATCAGGGGCACCCAACGTTAATTTTTGCAAAATATCTGTTCAAAAGACGACCAATTTGAGATCTAGAATTTTTGGAACATTTGTTGTAAAATTTCTTGCTTGCCTGCTCTCCTAAGATTTTCAAACATCTAAAAAACGTCATCTAGAATTTGCAGGAGCCTTTTTTCTGGCTGAAATTTTTGAAAAGGTAAGTTTTTTCGGATCACTAGACTTTCAGTTAGGAAATCCGAACAGATGAAAAATTTTTAGGGGATAAAAACATGCCTATATATACCGTTTAAATACTGAAGAACATTCAACGATGCTATGTTTAAGTGGTTTTGAACTATATTCTTGTTGGGTGCCCCTGATGTATGATAACCAATAAGTTGCACTATTTGTTTAAAATAAAAGCAAAGCCACATGGATTTCAAAAAAAATATATTCGAGTTTTGTCATAACGGTCCAAAAATCGTATGTAAGTTAGTAGAAAAACTGTGAACATCTTGGCCTTTCTTGAGCTTTAGAAATTCCTGGTTGCCCTAATTTTGAACAATATTTTACAAAAAAAAAAAGACATGTGGATTGCCTCTGACTGTCACTACTTATATTTTAACCTTTTAAACCCTAAGATCGAAATTTGAATTCTCATTTGTTGCCCCCATTCATTTCCTACAGAAGTAGTGGGGAGAGGTTGATAAAATATTAAGCAAATTTATCTTATATGTGATAATGTCCATAATTCTCATGAGCACTCTGTTTTACAAAGCATTGATATTACAAGGAGAAATTTGATGCTGATCACTCTCAGGGCTTAAAAGGTTCACTAATTTCTTACTTATCATGAGTCTGTTCCTTTAGATTTTTACCATTCCCTCACTCAATATATGGCTGCAAATGCTGGAGTGGTAGTTGTATCTGTTGGGTAAGATATTCTAGTACATTGACTGGTACTTGAACTTGCACATACATTGCTGCATTGTTTAAACATACAATAATTATGATTTCTATTGATAGCGGGATAATTTAATCAAGAAGTCATTCTGCATATGTAAACTTAATGTTATCCACAAGCCAATGGTAAAATGGGCAACAAAAACATGTAACTTGTTTTTTTTTAAACATGAGCACTGCTGCAAAACGAGTGAACCCTTTAAGTCCCAATAGTGACCAACAGCAATTCTCTCCTAATAATGTCCATACATTGTCAAGAGATAAGGTTGTGAGAATATAAAAAATGATCATGAAAGAGAAAACGCCTTGATGTTTTATTAAATTCTCTCAACTAATTCTTTAAGGAAATGTATGGAGATCAGTTTGGAGAATTTGTATGTGGATATTGGGGCTTAAAGGGTTTACACACAATGTTGCACTTTATCATGCACACTCAAACCTGTTTTGCAACTTTAAATCAGCTTGTTACATTAATTAAGTTATGTGAATACTGACTTCTGATTGGATAAGTTTTGTGGGAGTCAAGCTATACATGAGTTTATTACTCTCTGCAAAAAGTTTGTCTTCAAGGTTGGTAAAATGTGCAACATGTACAGATTTTTTTGTAAAAAGTAGAACTTCTCTCAACTTTCTGCAATAACAGCCTTCTTTTGCAACTTGCAACTAGCTGATTTGTTGCAAGATAGGTTGATTCGGGGATGGTTAAACATGCAACACTGCTATTCAACTTGTTTTGGAACATTTGTGCCAAACAAGTTGCATATACCTGCCAACTCTCACGCCTTAGGCGTGAGTCTCACGCCTGTGGGTTGAAAACTTTGATCTCATGCCGGCTCACACTTGCGGGCCAATTTCTCACGCCTGATTGAAAAATGTGAGTTGTTGCCATCTTGCTTGACACAATTTTTAAAAATATGTTAACTCAGACCCATGTATTAAAGGAACGAAAACCATGTGTAAAATGAATAAATGACAATACCTTCCTCACGATCTCTGATTTTGTGGATAAGCGTCTTCTCGATAACTTCACCTTCGGCAGACTTCGGACATCTTTGGAAGACTTTGGACGTCTTCGGAAGACTTCGGACTTATTCGGAAGACTTCAGACTTCTTCGGGAATCTTCGGAAATGATCGTGTTGTCTTCAAAAATCCCAGCACTCCCAGGATAAAAATCTCACGCTAATATCTCAGAAAAAGTTGGCAGGTACAAGTTGCACATTTTTGTCACCCATTTGACCGTAACTTTACATGTATACACAGGTATAGGTTGGCACCTGAGAACCCCTTTCCAGCTGGTTTTGATGACTGTGTTGAAGTGGTGAAAAGTCTTCTTGACACTGGAGATGAGTATGGTATTGACACCAACCGTATACTGTTAGCAGGAAGCAGTGCAGGTGGAAATTTGGCAGCAGCTGTAACTCATCATTTACACAATGAGAATAGAAAGCTGGCTGGTCAGGTAGGTTGTCTTAAAAAAAAAAATGTAGATGTTTTATTGCAGTTAATGAAGTGGCCTGCGACACAGACGTTCTAAGGGGTTCATCTGGCATAAGGATTACTCATGGCGAGCCAAAAGAATGCCTGCGGGGATGATTCTTGATGGAGGACAATGCTTCCTAATCTGGTGGTTGCCCTGTGATTTTATGGGGGCCTGTGCAAACAAGAAGGACAAGACAATTTTTTCAGTCCCCTTATCCACTTCCAGCTTAAAGTGAAAAGCACACTTTCCTAACCCATGTTACTAACTACTACTAATTTTTTTAAAACAATAAATCAATTGGCAGAGAACAAAAATAAGTTGGTTATCTATAAGCACATCCAATGATAATGGCAACAGACCTCTTTAATTTCTAGCCTTTGTTTTACCAATGTAGGTCATGTGATGATGAGAACTGTTTCTTTCAGATTTGTCATATTTCAGATGCATTATGTATATGAATAATTTATGAAAAGACAAAGGGGAAATTTCCTCTGAGACCTTCATTGGGAAAACAAAACTTACTTTGCTTGTCTATAGGTTAACAACCTGGGTTCTTGGAGGAAGTAACCTCTAACAGCAAGGAAGAGAATTAACATCAAACTGAAGTAAGCCTCTTGTTTTTTTTCAGATCCTTATAAGTCCTTTACTACAGTTCATGGATTTGACGCTGCCCTCTTATCAAAAAAACAGTTCTGCTGTTCTCTCTAAAATAGAAGTGGCATTGGCTTGGTCATTTTATATTACCGGCACAAAACGGATGTCTCGTCCGATTGGTGCTAAAAAGCACTCAGCGCATCTTTGTAACACAAAGTATTCAAAATTCATTGGTGTTTGTGATGCTGATGTTGACAAAGTTCAGAAAGAACCACCAAAAGATATTCCTCAGGGAATTGTTGATGCTCTTACTGATTACAGAACGTCACCTTTAATAGCTGATAACATGACTGGCTTACCCAAAACTTTGATAATCACTGCTGAATTTGATGTTCTCAGAGATGATGGACTGTTGTACAAGAAACGTTTAGAAGAAGCTGGTGTACCTGTGACACATCATGAATACAAGTCATTCCACGGCTTTCTACAGTTAAGAAGTGACAAGAAGATATGCGCTGCAGCCAAAGAAAATATTATCAAATTTTTGAAGGAATTGTAGAGCAGTAGTTTATTGCTGGGTCTTAGAAACTGCATGGTCTTTGTAGAGAGTTAGGGTAAAATTCTGACCAGCAACATAACCTTGAAACAGCAACATAGGACAAACCCAATGGGGGAAAAACGAGTTAACGACATATAGTTCGGTTGAAACTGTGACGAGGACAATCTTATTATTGTAAAATACTGACTGTGGCATGGCTTCCTCCTCACCCCGCAAAACAACCGATTTTGAAATTCAGATCTAAGAGGGCCTCTCCATAACCAATGACATCACCGCTTAACTGAGAGACAACCAATAATCGGATTTAATTGAGACTAATCAGGTCCATAAACAGAGTTTAATACCATTTGAATGGCTTTATTTGTACATGAAGCTTTCAGTAAACCTTCTGGTTACCTAGGATATACACAATATTTTTTTAAAACTTTTCATTATGCACCTCAGAATTGTGGATGTAAATTTTTAGCAAATAAAATTATTTTCTTGTACAGAAGTACTTGCGTTCTCCTACGTCAAACGCAAAAAGCAGGGGCGGATCCAGGATTTTTTTTTAAGAGAGGGTGCACTCGTCTCTTGCTCTACTTCAACACCAATAAACCACATAGTTTTTTTTTGCAGAATACCAGTTGTATTAGAAAACCGCAGGTCATCTCGGGGGGAGGGGGTGCGCATCCCCCTGCACCCTCCCCTTAGATCCGCCCCTGAAAAGAGAATTAACGAAAAAACAATAACCGAAACGACAGCAAGTGCAAAACAATCTTCAGAATCTTGTATAGACAATGTTTTTTGTTGTAGTAAGTTATCTTTTTGTTCAATCGTAGCAGGAGTCATAATGTAGGGGCAGCCAACGAGAATATAGTTCAAAACCACTTAAACATAGAATTGTTGAACGTATTTTAGTATTTTGAACCGTTTAAAAACGGTAGATATATGCATACTTTTATCCCCTAGTGATCCGAAAATTATAGGGATCAAAACTTACCTTTTTGAATTTCAGGCCGGAAAAGACTTCCGAAAATTCTAGGTGATCTTTTTATGGTTAGAATGCGTTAAAAATGCGCAATTTTACAATTTTTTTTTTTTTTTGGGGGGGGGGGGGTTCGACGATCCTAGGAGAGGTAGGCAAGCAAGAAATTTATCAACAAATATTCCGAAAATTCTAGATCTCAAATCGTCATTCGAACAGATATTTTCCAAAAATTGTTGTTGGGTGCCCCTGATAATGGAGCGGACTGTCCCATTATGTCTCTTGGTCGTAGTCAGATGGGAAAAGGGGAAGTATTCTCATAGCAAAATAAAACGAGGAGTGCTCGTAGTCCCAAAAATTTTGTTTTAACACGCTTTCCGTACCATAACGTACCGAGAGATTTCCAAACGTTATCGCCATAGGGTCGGCTCCCCCACCAAGTAAAAGTACTGCTTAAGAGCGTTCTATTGAATGATTATACACGATAGGATTTCATCCACACGATCGAAAGTTAGAACTACATAGTTACTAAATAAATAGTACCATCTGAAAGTACTGCTGAAGAGGTTTCATTTGAATGGTAAAACCATAGAATTTCATCCACAGACTCAAAAGTTAGAACTACATACTAAATAAATAGTACCATGTGAAAGTACTGCTGAAGAGGTTTCATTTGAATGGTAACACCATAGAATTTCATCCACAGACTCAAAAGTTAGAACTACATACTAAAACAATAAAACCATGTGGAACTGAGTTCTGCAGAAAAGGTTCCATTTGAATGGTCACTGTTCATCCACAGACTCAAGTATCTTTGGCCATGTGAAAGCACTGCTGAAGTGGTTTCATGTGAATTGTAACGTCATAGGAATTTATCCACAAACTAAAAAGTTAAACCTTCATACTAAATAAATAGCACCACGTAAAACTACTGCTTAAGAGGGTTCATTTTTACGGGTAACATCATAGGAATTTATCCACATACTAAAAAGATAGAACTTCATACTAAATAAATAGTACCATGTTAAAGTACTGCTGAAGATGTTTCGTGTGAATGGTAACATCACAGGAGTTTACCAACAGACTCAGAATTTAAAACCATCTTTCGAGTGAATGGCTAAAGTAAAAGAACGTACCTGATACAGTGTCTCTTGTTCTGCAAGTGTCTGATCATGGGCCAGCTCCCTGGGCCGAACGGTTTGGCACTGTACCAACAAGAACACGTTCAACCTGTTCGAGCACTGTACCAACCAAAAACAGGTTGAACTTGTACAGTGCTCGATCAACCCACCAGCAGATAGAAATAGTATGTGTAATAAATTGGTGACGAGTGAAATAAGGAAATAATAAGACCCCTGATGATCGCTTTTCAAGTGTCTCATCCTTTACAGGACCCTTGGACCATGTCACGGTCACTGGTGAAAATTAACGTTAATCAGTTTTCACCAGTGACCGACCTGGTCCCCTTTTCTTTCTCCCCCCCGGTAGTATTTGTTGGTTCTCTTTCCTGTTCTCTACTGGATGTACCACTGATGCAGCTGCCCCACCGGAATCAGAAACTCTCAAAACAAGTTGAACTTGTTTTGGTTTGGAGGTGGCCACCAAAGATAGAGATGGTTTGTGTAATCAATAGGTGACGAGTAAAACCACGTTTACGGCAAACGGCAAACGCGAATCGAAATTGTACCGCGTGACCAACTTTTCCCTTTTATTCTTTTCGTCTGCTGTTTGTTATTTCTACATGGAAATTATTTGTTTCTGGTCATGTTCACCGATCAGAATTTTTTTGAACAGTTTTATCTGTTTATTTCCTAAATTTGGAAAATTCTCAACCTTCATCTCACTTTTGCCGTTTGCCGTAGACATGACTCTAACGCGATGTTTTCCATCAGGTTTACGTCAAACGGCAAACGCGGTTTGTTCCTCTTGACGAAGTTTCCTCGTTACATAGTTACTGTTTATTACTTCTGCAACTAAATTAGTATTTTCACGCCAATTTTCATCCATAAGATTTGTTTTGAGCTGTTTTTATCCGCTCATTTTCTGTTTTAAGAAATTAAAAATTCTAAACATGCCGCACAACTATTCTTTTAACATTACCAGTCAACTGACTACAAAAACTAAGTTTTCGGTGCCAGATGTGTCACTTGCAGGATTTTCCACTAACCGTGAAACGTCTTTTTCGTTCTTGCTATCCAGGCTCATTATTGTACTTTCAGCACCTGGTTTCTTGCATGCGCGAAGAAAAACGTCAGCTTCGTCGTCTTTTGCATGACCCTCGCGATAAGATAACATTTTTTGTTGCCAAGGCAACCGTGCGTTTTGCTTCGTAAGAGGTGGAAGCAGCTAAATCGAAGCTCGAGGACTGCTTGAGCGTAGTCAAATGTATCAAGAGAGATGATTCCAACAATCCTGGAATCATCTCTCTTTATACATTTCGCCATCTCTGACTTTCCCCAGAGGAATCGAAGGCTCAGATGGTGGATTGCTATGATCACTTCCGGTTCGAAGGTTTGGGAGACTACTTGACTACCAAGTAGTCTCCCCAACCTTTGAACCGGAAGAAGGTTTAAGAGATGAGGAGCAGTGGGCTTCAGGTTCTAGAATTAGAGATGAGGCTTCCGGTTCTGCTGAAGTCATATCGAGTGAGAACACGGAACTCGTGAGGACGCGTGGTTCTGGAACTCCACAATCTCCAACATCAAATCAAAGATGAAGATGAAGATTGTGGAGTTCCAGAAAACCACGAAAACGCATCAGATAAGGACGAGCAGATGAAAGAGTTGCTCGGAGAACTCAAGCCGGGTATATCAACAACGGCGTAGGAGTCGGCTTGAGGAGCATCACTGGACCAGATTCAGAGAGATCAACAATGGAACAAGCAGTATGTCCTTCAGAAACTATATTGGAGTCAGGAATATCGATGACCACTCAAGTGTTTTATCTAGGGGAAACTTCCATTAAAGGTGTGGACTTGGGAGTGTCTGTTAGGTTCCATGGAGATTGGGCATCAAAGTGTGTGGCTGCCAGCCGGTAAGATGACGGATCTGGTTTGGGTTTATAACTAGCAGAGAGTCAACAAATGTTTTTACGGGGAGGCTCCGCCCCGAGGTCCAACTGCTTACCCTTTTTCATACCATTTTTCAGGAAAAAGGCACCCCTTTCGTATACCTTCTATTAACAAATGCTACCCCTTTCACATACCTTGTGGGCTCCTGACCTTGTTTACAACTTTTACATCTCTTTAAACTGCTGTAAATGCACTGTCTTTCAAATAGGAATCAATCGACTTTGTTAGCACTCTTAGGGGAGGACCCTTTCACAGAACCAAACGACACACTCCCTACCCTTTTATATACTTCAACTATTGTGAACGATGGTGAAGGACAGGAGAGTATCTGGGTTCAGAACTAGCACTAAAGCTTCAAAAACTACAAAACCGCGCATGATGGGCTTTCTTTTTGTTTGCAAGGCTGGTCAATTAAGAGTCGACGCAGTGCTACAGGACCTTAATGTAAATGCAAACGTAAAAAATGACTTATATAAGTTTATTGTGAGTTTAAAATAATGCTATTTATGAACAATCACTAAACAGTGTCAACTATCAGTTCCTGTCTTAAAAACATTCTTATTTGATATTGGCAATTGATAGAGAGCCAGCCTCGACTAAGACAAGTTCATAAAGGACCTCCGATTATATATCACACAAACAAGGAAAGTCTCTTCCAGTTTCGGTAGTTGGCCCCAGCGCGAAGCGGTCACTGAGCGATCTCTCGCTCCCTTTCGCTTCAGAAAACATAAAAAATCTGCCGCTTGCGCTTGTGAAATATTTGAACTCGACTTGTAAAAAAAGTCTAAAATCGCCGTTGAATTTAAATCGCGCACGATATTACAACGAGTCGTTACATTGCGTTGGCAATGTTGCGTACTAAAACTGAACTTTGTAACATCGGGCGAATTTAAATTCAGCGGCGATTTCAAAATATGTAACACTGAAGATGACGGATGTACAGTTGAAACACTTCTGGTAGTTATGTTTATGCACAAAATCTAATGAATTGTTGTAGAACGAAAAACTAACGTCATAGACGAATAATTATTCTATTTTTGACGCAATGCTTGGTTTTGACGGCACGCGCACCGTACCTCTTACCTCGCGCTCAATCTCGACCCCAGAGCTCCTCCGCACGTGACCGCCAGAAGCGTAAGCACTGGGGTCGAGAATGAGCGCTGAAAGGATGAGGACGTCACGTAGCAACGGAATGGCGTATAAATATAAAAAAATTAACGGATTTTCGTTTTTTTACTTTCTTGGTTATTTTCCAGTTTAAATTTCAATAGATCAAATTGAAAATAGTGTTCTTCCAAGGGCTTGAGCAGTTACTGAATCGGTTCACAATTATGAGAAGATCATCAAATGCCTGGTCAAAAGACCTGTCAGGTTGATCGACCGCAGGCAATTATGTGCCCACAGCGACGCTCTCTAAAAAATGCACATCCTACCATTTGCCAGTACTTTAAAAGATCGAATGACTCCTTACCGTTACAAACTTTGCTGTAGAATGAGTAGGGCTTGAAAAGCCAATATGAATATCGTTTTCCACTTCATTTTCGCTTTGGATTAGATTGAAAGGAAAATCCAATAAATTCTTGTCGAAGAATAAAACGCTAACGTCATAAACGTAAACATGTTCTATTTTTGACGTCATGTTCGGTTTTGATCGCGCGCACTTGCGCGCAGCGCACCTCGTGTTCAATCTCGACCCCAAGGCCCTTGTTCCCATAACCGCCTGAAGAGTAGGCACTGGGGTAGAGAACGATAATCGGCAATGCGATAATGTGAAACAAACAAATAAATATAGTTTTCTATTTTATTTTTATTTTTTCCATTTTAAGTTTTAAAAGATTAAATTGAGAACTAGGGTTTATGCAGTTGGACATTTGGTTCACAATCCTGAGATCATTAATTGCCTGGTTAAGAGGCCTGTAAGGTTTTATGACCAAATGCGCTGTTTTTTTGCCAGCGTCGTCTGTTGAATAATTGCACATCGAGCTATGTACCTGATTTGCTACCACTAAAAAGTGATGCTATTTCAAGGACGGCAGTGCAAGCAATCACTGTATGAAATCTTAAAAAATTACGCGTCAGGTCTTAGACACCAAGGCACGCTCGCCGAAAGGCAAGCGCTTTCAAAATGCAAAAACAGCATTCGTATACTAAAATAAACGAGGCGGAATTTAGAGGAAGATGAATTCCGTCCTTACCTTCACAATGTTTGCTGTTCAACAGAAGGAGTACACAAACCAATAAAAATATAGTTTTCCGTTTCATTTTCGCTTCGGATTAACACGAGAGAGAAATCCTATGCATTCTTTTCAAAGGACGAAAAGCGAACGTCACAAAAGCAGGTTTAATAATTGCGGCTTCGATCGACTTTTCGCACGCGCTCTTTTACACGCAGTTAAAACAAATTTTCATGTGGCTATCTGAGAAAATGGCATTACATTGATCTTTACTATATATCAAAATGCATTTGAAGCTTTAAGTAGAAAAACCTGGTATTATCTATTGATTTGGATTTTGAGGAGGTGTATCGTAAAGAGATCGAAGGGATTGCAGCTGGACGTTTCGAACGTAACTCTTTCTCTTCACGGAAGATCAATCAATAATCTTTATTTATACACGATAAGTATTAAAGCGACGCTTCGCTTGTGGGGTCGTGTCTAAATAATTAAATAAGATAACTAATGAATTAGAAAATAAATAGGATATACACCAGCTAAAATCATATAGCTACTTACTACATACAAGTCTAAAACGATAAAAGCTTAAAATTCTAAAGTACAAGGTGGTACTCTAGTATCGACTAATTATTAACACTAATTATACTTAAAATCTTCCTCCCTTCTGGTTAATGTTTGAGGGGAGATACAGTCGAAATCTAGGTGTAGCAGAGTCTTTGACCGTCTTGCCATAATCGCATATTTCTTAACATTGTCTATATCTTCATTGAGTTGAGGAACCAACGTGTTCCAAACTATTGCTCCTCTACGAGCTACGGAGTTCCTCATGTAGTTGGTGTTAAAACGAGGGACATCAATTTTCAGTTTCTTCCTAAGTTGATATCGCTTGATGTTATCATTGTTCTTAATAATAGCTGAATTACCTGCTTCTTAATAGATAAGCTTCACTTTCACAAGCGTCTTTTTTCTTTTTTTTGTCAACACTATCACAGATGACATTACAAAACTTGGTTTTACTACAGCAATTAATGCATTTTCATCAAGGAACTTTTGCACGGGTATTTTCGAATTTCGGTAAGCTTAGAACTCCGATGAAAGCGATAGGCCATTGTAGCCTAGTCGCACCGTCCGGCCGAGCAAGCAATTTGCCACTGTTTTCAAAAAATTACCTGCTTCTCATATGTGCAAACATCTAACGATAAAGAACTCAAGAAACCATAGGGAAGCCGCCCTCTCATTTTCTCTCAGTAATGACTTGTACTCCACCGTGTGGCACAAAATTGTTTCGGGTTGTTCTAATTTTTGCGATATTTTCCAGCGATCAGCAAAAATAAGTTCCCGCAAATAAAAATTACTGCAGGCATTTTTCCTGCGAAAATTTGCTCCAGCGTAAATACTTTCTTACTTCAACCCGCTACACAAAAATACAGTACTAAGAAATCGTATCTGTTCAATTACAACTTGTCTCTTTCGTTCAGAAACAAAACGGTATACAATGCAATGGGCGGGTAGGTGAGAACCATGGGAACGAGGTTGAATGAATTACTGGTACTGGTTTTACATAGGGTACGTCTCGGTTGTATTGTTTGAAAATATGTAGTTCCATTGCACGTACTCAATAGGGCCATTTATACGAGGAAAAATAAGACGCGTCTTACATAAGACGCGTCTTAAATAAGACGCGAACTGTACCATTTATACGAGCATGTCTTATCTAATAAGACGCGTCTTAGCTAAGCCGCGTCTTCTTTTAGACGAAAAGTGCCGTTTATACGGAACGTTCGCGTCTTATTTAAGACGCGTCTTATTTTTCCTCGTATAAATGGCCCTAATAAAAACGAACATATTATCAATGCTGGGTATTGGTATTTTCTGGAAATCGCAAAAATTAATTCCCAGCAAGAAAAACCAATCTGTCCTAATCGCAAAAAATAGTTCCCGCAAAACACAAAAAATCGCCAATCCGCAAAAACTCTCCGGGAAATTCGTGTCACATGATATCTCATTCAAGTATTTCCTTTCCTTGTTATGCAGAATAATGCCATGTCCACATTATATCGGATAGTTTTTACTCCGGCGATAAAATCATACCGGAGAACTTCTTTTCATCAATAAGAATAGCGATTTCGACGCGATATCTGTAATGGAGTGAAGCTGCGCTGCGCGGATCTACAAAGTGGAGCGTGCCTTGTCGTAAAGGTTCTGTGCCAGACCGGCTTTGGTGCAGTACAGTGTGAACAGGTATTCGGAGCGTAGCAGAAGTGAATACAGGACCAGTCATTATTTATCAACTAGGGGGATAAGAGGATTTGCAGGGGGGGGGGGAGGGGGGTCATCTGACTTTTAATTAGTTAAAAATGGGCACTAAAAAGTCATAAAATAAAATCGTGGTTAAAAACTAGTGGAGACAGGATTTTTCACAAGTTTATTCAATGTAACTTGAATGGCTTTATTTATACATGAAGCTTTCAGTAAATCTTCTGGTTACCTGGGATATACACAGTATTTTTTTAAACTTTTCATTATGCACCTGAGAATTGTGCATGTAAGTTACAAGGAAATAAAATAATTTTGTTCTGCAGAAGTACTGCTAAAACTTCTGAATCTTTATTCGCTTGCTTTTTGCGTCCCATAGTCATCGCCTCTTTTGTCTTTACTCTTATCTTGCCGTTCTTCTTTTGGTGCTTCAGTGTCTCGCGATCTGTCACTGCCTTGGTCACGGTCACGTGCCTTATCTCGCGTACGGTCACGATCACTTCTTCTATCTCTGTCACGCTCTCTGTGGTCGTTACGGTATCTGTCACGGTCCCTATCACGTGGTTTATCATCGCGAGTCTTCCTTGTCTGATCGCGTTCGGGCTCACGATTCTTGTCCTTCGTCTTCACATCTTTGCTTTTATCTTTTTCTAAGAATAATAAACAAAGAAAAAACAACAATTGAAAAGACAGTAAGTGCAGTTTTAAAACAATCTTGTGTAGTCTTGTTTTTTTTTTCTTGTTGTAGTACGTTGTCTTTTTGTTCAGGCGTAATCAGATATGATATATTTTCACAGCAAAATAAAACGAAGAGTGCTCATTTTCAAACTTTAACGTCGTAGGGACTTTCCCACCATATAAAAGTACTGCTAGAGAGGGTTCCATTTAAGGGTATCATCATAGCAGTTTATCCACAGACTCAAAAGTTAGAACTCCATACTAAATAAATAGCACCATGTGAAAGTACTGCTGAAGAGGTTTCATTTGAATGGTAAAATCATGGGAGTTTATCCACAGACTCAGAAGTTAAAACCACCTTGCAAGACAGCATATCACTCACTTTGAGAGTGAATGCCTAAAGAACGTACCTGATGCAGTGTCTCTTGTGTCTGATCGTGGGTCAGCTCCCCGAGGACCCGTTCTTGGTTGGTACAGTGCTCGATCGGGACGATCCTAAAACCCGACCAGCAAAGATAGAAATAGTATGTGTAATCAATTGGTGAATTGGTGTTCAGACTCATGTTTCCCAGGAATCACCATTTTGTAACAAAATCACTAACCTTGTTACGCACTCGACGTTCATCACTACGTCTTTTCTCATCCTTTGCGTCTCCCTTAGATTCTTGTCCTTGAGGTTTATTTTCACCAGTGACCGACGTGGTCTCCTTTTCTTTCTTTTCTTTCTCCTTCCCGACAGCATTTGTTGGTTCTCTGTCCTGTTCTCTGCTGGGCTTTAAGTCCTTGCCTGCAGAATCGGAAGCCTTGCCAAGTGATTCTTTTTCCTTCGTCTTGCTTTCGGGTTCTCGGGAGGGTCGAGAATCCCTTCGACTGTCAGGTCGTCGATCTCTTCGCCCGCCCTCGTTATCTTTTCGATAGCGGTCGTCTCGTCCTCGGTCGGAACTGTCCGAACTATCCCCTCGGTCTCTCCGATTGTTTGGACGCCTTTCTTCCGAGCGTCGGTCGTCAAACCGTCGGCTATCAGGGCGTTTTCCCGATCTTCCCGACTCTGGTCGACCCTGGAGAGACAAAGCTTACATCAATTTAAAGATAAAAGTTGAAGAATCGATCTAGGTAACTACTGATTTCAAATCAGTGATAAGATAAATAGCGCATCGCAGTAATTCCTCTTTCAGTTACTTAAGGTGGCTCCGTCATTAATACATGCGCATTGAGCTTTGACTAACTTTCCGTCCTAACTTTCTTGTTTTTAACGCGATAGCAGCGAACCTTTTTCAAAGAACAAAAAATATAATTTTGCAATAATATGAAATATCCGATTTCTTTTTTTGCGAAACTAATGCTTAAAACTGAAGGACCCTACTGTTTAAAGAAATCGCGTCTAGTAAAAAAAATTGCTGATATTTTTGACTGAAACCGGTGGAGCAGAAGTCGTTCAAAATTCAGATGTGTAATTGTTTTAGAATTTCAGAAATAAATTGCTCTGAGGTAGAAGGAGCCAGCAGCTCAAATTTTCGGGACAAGTGATTTCAGTGTTTGCTAATTCTTCAAACAATTGCCAATTGTGCTGTTCTGTGCAAGGTACTTTTACTGTTAAAAGCACTCATAAATTGCTCCAAACCTTGCTCTGAAGTCGAATGACTTGTTCTTCGACAACTTTGAAATATTCTTCCGCAGTTTCGGCTGAAAATCCCGCTACGTACATTTTGATGTACTGCAGTGCATCTTATCAAAGAGTTCGCACTTAGCCTAGCTTTAAAATGGAGGCTTGGGTCAACTGGGAAATGGCCTACTGTGGCACCGACCAATCAAAACACGCAGAGACAGTCCAATGAACCAATCATAAATATTTTAAACATGACCGGAGTTAAGCGTGGGAGAAGTGGCGGGAGCAAGGCACCGCTGGTTTTAACTTCATTCCTGATTGGCTGGGAAATTGCCTTGGGGGTCTAATAAGGGGTTTACGCAACCTTGACAGCGACGAGGCCCAGGGTCGCTCGGGTACTAGGCGAGTGACCTGTCCGTAAATAAAGCTATTTCGAGAAAAGTCGTCGGAAAAAGTGCACACGGCAATCCCGAAAGGTATTATGGGTGGATTTGAGATCACTGTTCTTCAATGAAATTTGAAAGAATGGCACGAGAGGCCATGGACGTATGTTTGCGAGTGCTAAACGGAAAGCAATAAAAGTAGGTTCGACGGGTACAGTGTCAGGAACAGTGTATTGATCATATCCCATATTACCTTTCGGGATTGTTGCGTGCACAATTTTTCCGACAACGTTTCTCGAAATAGCTGTAAACGAGGACTAACTGTTGTAAGAAACAATCTCACTTAATAATCACTAAGACTAAGATATTATGAACCTTTTCGTCTTTCCCTTTCGGTGACTTTGAATCCATCTTGTCTTTTGACGGCGGAGGAGCCTAAAAATGATTCACAAACATTACAAGTACGCATTTCGTGGCCAAGTTATCTAGTTTGAAATATGACACAAGGCCTAGTTCAATCGTCGAATTTCACATGCGCCGTATACCTAATTCTAATTAGCAAAATCTATTGTTTTCGCTTATTAGCTTTAGGTAATTTGTCAGATGCTCGACGTTCGACCCGGGCCTAACATTCACTGATTACACTACCTTTGTGTCTCTGTCTCGGTTTCCTTTTCTTTCCACGTCATCCTTTCTTCGACTTTCTTCTCTGTTTTTGGCATCTTTCCTCCTTTGTGGATAAAGTTTTTAAAAATTTATACAAGTAGTTATTTTCTACTATAGCATGAGACAGTCTTAAACAATTGCTAGATCTTGAGACCACAGGTAAGGTCTTTTCTTTGGTTGTCTCTGTTCAGGAGACTTTCGTAGTTTCTTGGCCCTTAACATATATGCCATGCTGGCTTACTTTGCCGACATCTTGGCACCTTAGTTACACGCAACAACAATCAACTTTGTGATTACTTGACAATCGAGCCATCTCTGTTAGCCGGGATCTCGGCTAACTGGTCTGGAAATTGCCAATGATGTAATCACACTTGCCCGGAAAACCGAGCCAGCAACAGAACAGCGGGTAGAACGCTGTTCATGCGCAGCGCCTTTACCTCTGTAAACAAGTAAATATGGCGAGCTTAGGGTTGACAAAGTTGTCAAGTTTCAATCCATGTCCATCCTTGCTGTCCGTAGCAAAAGACGACAGAAAACGTTATCAGTCCTAAATAATTAAGGTCCTAAATATCAAAACAGTACCATTATTTTTGGAATTCAAATGCGACGCCACGTTTTAGCCCCCCCCCCTCCCCCCGGGGGGGAGAATTCTTGGTGGGGGTGTGCCGCCCGGTTCTTCAAATCCTGACCCGATTTCTGACCAAATAATGTAATTTTCCACACCCGTTTTCAGACCACACCTCTAAAATCCATACCCGTTTTCAGACCTGGCTTTTAGTCAGAAATTATGATAATAGAGCGCAAACGAAAAATTCTTCAAATCCATTTCGAATTCGCATATTTCTCTTTCTTTCTTACTCATTTGGAATTGAAACGATAAATACGTTCATACACTCCGTAGTTCCCCCGAAAACCATACCCGATTCCAGACCAAAATGGGCAAGGTGTATAGCCGTTTTCAGACCAAAAACGGCGCAAAAACCCTACCCGATCAAATCTGTAATTCTCATGACCTCTCTGTTTTACAAAGCATTGAGAAAGAGAAAGAGAAATTTGATGCTGATCACTCTTAGCGCTAAAAGGGTTAAATGCGATCCTTGATAATTCAACTCCAAGAAATGGGGATGAAATTCTAATCACGGAGCAAGATAATTTACTCCATACTTACTCGTCTTTAGGTTTTTCCTCCTTCGGAGGTTGTTGACTGCTTGAAGTTTTAGCAGTAGAATCTTTGCTGGAGGACAAATTGGAAGACGAACCTTTCTTTGGCGACTGAAAAAGAAAATAAACTAATCATGTCATAAACAGAGTTCAATACCATCAACTGACGTGATACAACTCACTTTGACTCTGAAGA
Source organism: Porites lutea (assembly GCF_958299795.1). Taxonomy (NCBI): domain Eukaryota; kingdom Metazoa; phylum Cnidaria; class Anthozoa; order Scleractinia; family Poritidae; genus Porites; species Porites lutea. The sequence goes on from NC_133210.1 coordinate 10,417,115, forward strand.
TGACTACCGCACAGGGTGTCGAAACGTCAGTCACTGTCAACAACGACAGTCCTATTGTGGACTTTGTTCACCCGGACGATCAAACTCAACCTACTTTTGAAATGACTCCTGGGTTCAAACCTTTCACAGAAATTAACTATGGTTCCAATACATGCAAAAATATAAATTAGATGAAGACAAGCCAACAAAGTCACGCAGGGGAAATGTGCACCCTTTTGAACGTAGAAGCATGTATCACCAAAAATATCCTGCTGTATTTTTCCCTTTTTATGGTGGTGATTAGAAACTTGGAATCAGTAAGGCAAAAATCTGCGTAATGACCTCTTGACTCAACATTAATAACAACAACAATTTATTAAGGTATTTCCATATCTATACATGGCATTACCTATCTAATACTTATGAATAAAGTACAAATATATCATTTATAAATATATGGCAAAATAAAAAGATTATATTCTTTTCTGAAATAACATATCATGTCTGTAACGCATACATTCAAAAACAAAAGCAGCAATTGATCTACAAACAGAGGGATCTATACTATTAAAGAGAAATAAAAGTTTTGAAGTCACATCTAAGTCCTTGAAAAGTGTATATCTATCAGATATTTCACTGAAGAATTTTAAACGTAAATTGTCATAAAGTTTGCAGAAGAATAGAAAATGAAGTTCATTTTCAACTTCATTCGTCTGACATAGATAACATATTCTTAAATTTTCGGGAGTTTTAGGTACTGTGTGTCTGCCTGTTTCAATATGTAATCGATGATTTCCTAGTCGAAATTTATTGAGTGAGGTTTTGTGAAGTGGATTTTTAATCATATTTAAGAATTCTGCTTTTTTATTATCGTTCTTAAAGGTAGTATAAAAATTCAATTTTCTATTTGTTTTAAGGAGGGTAAGTTGATGCTCAGTTAGAGCATTATTGATGTTTTGCTTGATGTAAGAGGTGAAGACTTTTTCGTTGTTTTCATTCAATGTTATGGCGGTTGCGTTGTACTTGCTACATATAGTTTTTATTTTCTGCATCAAACCTGGCTGGTTGTTATCGGCCATTTCCTGGGAGAGTTGTAGACATTGTTTTGCTATGTTTTTATCTGGCATATTTTGTAAATGAATCCAAAATTTAATAATTGAGGTATCTATAGTTAATTTCAGCGGTAATCTACCTAGTTCATTTCTAGCAGCGACGTTTGGACATTGTTTATTTACGCCTAAGGACTGTTTGCAAAAATATATATGCGTTTTTTCAATTATGTCTTTTTCCCAGGCGTTAAAATCATCTTTAGTATATATGCCCCAGATTTCAGATCCATATAAAAGAATGGGGAGGAAAAGCGAATTGATGAGTTTATTGGTTATGTCAATTGGTAGTTTCAAGAAATCAAGGTAGCGTCGTATCGCAAAAAACGATCGTCGTGTTTTTTTAATAAAGTTTTTTTTTTAATAAAGGGTAACGGTATGACGCCCGATGGAAAGTATTTTCCCCAGGTAATGACTATGTGAAGCAAGAAGATCATACCAAAGGCTAATGAAATCCAAAACTGAAGAAAACTAGAGGTAACCACGCATACTTTAAAGATAAATGCGTTTTAATTTGAAGAAAAACACTGAATAGACATCTTTTCCACAAAAAATACAGTAAGTACTGAAGAACCCCCAAGACTTTGAAGTGCGACAATGGTTTGAACCAGTCCGCGTGTCCTGCGTGTTGCCCATTTCTCACGTTTCGCGCGCAACCACCTTAGGATGCGAAGAAAATGCATGCGCAGTAATAACAGTGGGCACCGTCTTTAAATGCTCTTCTGCTATGCGTGACTGCAGAGTAGAAGGTCGTGGGCTCCATTCCCCGGAAGGGTCTCAAAATAACTAAGAAACGATGGTACTACCTTTGTCTTGCAAACAGCTAGACCTTCGTGTGGCTCGGATGTCCACAAAAAATAGTGGTCTCATCTCCATTAGGAGACGTCATAATAAAGTCCTCAGTTAGCACTTTAGTGCTAAATACATTGACACTCAAATAAAGTGCATGTTTTTTTACCGTGTACAAGGTTCAATTAAGCATTCTAACCGTTTTGAAAACAATGACCAATGGAAACGCCTTATTAATTTTTCGGCAACTTCCAGTAGCGAATGGAACAGCATTTTCCAAAATTTCCAAAAAGAGGACAACCTCGCGAGGAATACCAAAGTTTTTTCTCGGAAGTTTTTTTTTTGTCATTCAACTTTTTCTAGAATTTGTTGGATGGTTCCGGGAAATTTCTGCACCATGTGCCGCTGTGTCTAAGTTTTCGAAAGTTTTGGTTGAATGGAAAGCGCTCACAAATTACCTTGGGAAGTTCCTCTCTTTCAGGCCTTCTTTTTCTCTCCGGAGGACCACGCTGCAAACAGAAACAACAGTAGAGGTTAGGGCTCAAGACAATTATCGTTTGCAAACTTCGTTCTGTAATATTAAAGTCCATCCAAAGAACTCAAATCATGCACAAGTATTTGAAGTTACTAGGGCGCCCCTCACGCGTGCAAGATCACCGGACAAACTCTTATGCAAAAGTGAAAACGGAGTAGGAGACAAGGGAGACACATTTAAGGCTCGCAGGATTCGTGTAAAAATCCCATACACGCGCCTTACAACCGCCAATTTTTTGAAAGGGAATCAAAAAACTGGGTTCAGTACCTTCACTTTTTATACCAGCCCTCTAAGCCCTCTATCCTTCCATGTTTCTCGCGTTCAGTGTCCTTTTTTTACTGCTGTGATCTCTAGCTGTTCATATCTATGTAATGGGAAACCGTTATGATGTAGATGTAGGTGTAGATAATTCCACACCTTACTTTTCCAGTCACTACTTACGGCTGATATAGGTCTTCCTCGTGAACTCCTCTTCATTTTTAAATATTCCAATAATGGCGTACTGACTTTTGCATTACCAGACGAAGCTACAAGATTAAGAACAATAATAAAAACACTAGTTAAAGTCAAGTGAGATAAAACTCGCTTGTGACCTTTGACTGTCCATTTCATATGTGTGAATTACCTCTCTTTAATAGCAACAGGGGCACCCAATGACGGTCTCCTTCTACAAACCTTGAAAACCCATTTTAAGCTATTCAGAGTACTTTTAGATTTCTAGAAATGCATTTTACGCAGGGCTATAAAATTTGTGTCTGTTCGATCATCCTAGGGCATTTTGAGACTACTTTTCTGAAAATTTTAGATGCAATTTTAACGTTTCTCGAAAGTGAGAATTTTTCTAATTCTACTCTTCATCGTATTTCTGGATCCGAAAAATTTCGGTTTCCTTTTTACTGCGAAAGATTGCCTAACCTGGGGACTAAAATGTGAAAAATTAAAATTCAGAATTTATTTCATAGCCTTTGAAAAATGGGACAGTCATCTGGACATTTTTAGACAGACTGACCTCAATACATTCAATTCATTAAAAGAATTTGGTCAATGATCTTTTTTTTCCTTTGGTTATCCTTAATTTTTATTATAATTGGTCATAAACTAATGTACAGATCATGAATTAATACTGTTAGGAGAAAGTGTTTGGAAATCAGATGAAAAACTGCTAGTTTTTGCATCCTTAATTTCTCCTTCTAAAATCATTTTGTTTGAGAAGTAATATCAAGCATTCAAACACCTCGAAGTTTGTCAAAAATACTCCGCTGTGCCTTGTATTTTCAACTCTACTCTCAGTGTTTCATCTGGTGATGAAACACTGGGTCTCATGCTTGATATATTACTTGACAATCCTAGCCTCGCTATGCGACAAGTGACATGCCAAAGAACATCTGTGTAGGATCCTAGACTCTCAATGATGCAAAATCACCATCTAAAAGGATAAACCCCACAAGAAAAATTATTCCTCCCCCACCACGCCATCTTACATTTCTTTGCTTCAATCTCCTCTAAATGCATCTCAATGGTTGGAGGTGGTTCCTCAGTTTGGTTGAGAGTTTCAACAAAGGCCAGATAGTCAGGATCTAAGAATCAATATGCCAGAATTCATAAGACTTAAGACTTGCACTTTTAAATTTATCATAAATCCACTAATAAGCCCCCTGAGGCAGTTATTTATTAGAAAATTATTTGAAACATAGTTGGTGATAGGGGGGGGGGGGGGGGGCAATAGAGACAGGGGATTATTTGAGAGGTGGGGGCACATTTAATTTAGCAAAGTGATGGTATCAGTTCTCTATAAAGAACTGGAACACAAAGTGGAAAAGCTTAAGTACAAGAAGTTGGAGGTCATGCAGCTGAGAATCAAAAACAAATCTGAACTACAGTATAAACTGTTGTGATTGGTAAAGCCAGTAAATCATTTATCAGTGAAGAATAAAGTGGGCAGGGGTGGGGGGTTTTAACTTTCCTCCCCTGGAGTAGGAGGACTTATTAGAGAGGGGAGCTTAATAGAGGGTTTAAGGTACAGCAATTTGATCATATGAAAACTTCTAGGAACTACGAACCTTCAAGAATGGTTCCCATTTTAGGATCCTTTTTTGATTTCTTCTTAGGAATTCCTTGGTAAGGAGCATATTCTACAACGGCTGGATACTCCACACCTAAGGAGAAGATGGTGTGGAAATAAAAAAGAAAAGCAAATTTTTACAAGGCTGTGTTTTAAGGAAAATTGAAGGGAGCCCAGTGCTCATAAACTGTAAAATCTGGGGTGCCCAGCATATAATTTGTATGAAGAAACTATTAAGACTTCCTAGTCTCCCGAAAGCAAAAGTTAGGTGCCAATTGCATATATATGTCACATATATAATTTATAGATTTGCTTAGCTCTGGGCAGCCCAGGTCCATCAGGCTCAGCTAGAGCACAGCCCTGAATTAAAGATTAAAGCTAGAAAATTGACACTGAACAAGTTACTGATTTAAGACAGTGTTCCAAGACACATTCCACCTCATTATCTTCATTGTTACTTATGGAATGCAGAATCAGTTTCTCCGTTGCATTAGCAAGGCAAATTTATAAAGAAATGGATATTTATAATTTAGGATTTCAGCATGTTTTCGTTGGCTTCATTCACATGGTCTTCTTACAAGAAGATGTACATGGACAGAAATATACTGGGACAACTCAAAGTAGCCGCAATCAATAATGAGCTGGGCAAATAATCCAGGTGAACGTATATCGGGGTTAGAGTATTATCAACTGAGTTAACAAATTAACAAGAATGAACTGAAGATACCTTTGCTGTTCACAAATCGATAACCATCAAACTGGTCTCGAAATTTTATGATATCATCTCTGTTTTTGAAATTGATGTAAGCTCTTGCAAAGGATACAGGACCAAAGCTGTGATAAAATAGTAACCCAACAATTTAATACAGGCAGCTTTTTTAATGAAATTAGCATTTTAGATACTCCTTGCTTGTGATCTATTACTTTGCAAACAATTGTAACAATTACAATAGTAAGTGTGATCTGATAACACTTACCGAAACCTTTATTATTCTGTATATTACAAAAACCTAATCTAAAAATTGTTCTATTACTCACTACTTGGAAGAAAATGATGAAAAACTAAATGTCACACAGAATACATGTACAGTTTGACATTTCTTTTAGAAAACATGCATAATTTGCACGTGCAACCTAATGATTAGACAGTTAGCTGCTACACCATAGCAGGTAACTAAGTAATCTTTAGTTCGCATTGATTTCCAGACTTCACTGTAGGCTCTTAGCTGAAGAAAGGACTGATAGTGAGTAAACTGTTATAATTATTTACAGCAATGTGCAATTTTTTGAATCTGTGAATATTATTAATCATAATTTTGGTTTGACTATTTAAACAACATCTCTTCGGCAGAACTCTTGGACCCTATATACAAAGACATGTTACCCCCTTAAATTGCTTTTCTTTTCCAAAAACAGCAGCGACAGCTAGAACTATATCTGTTTGCCGGCTAGCAGAACATTCTCATGACACTACTCTTACCTTAAAATGTTACTCTAAAAGGAAGATTTTCTTTTTGATTGGGGATTTCCTTAGAGTAAGACAGTTACAAAAATGAAGTTACCTCATATCGCTACCAACAAAGTAAAAAAAGTCATGCTCAGGGAGTTCCCCTAACTCTTCTTTCAGCTGATCTTCAGTTAATGATGGAGGAAGGCGACGAATAACGACCTAAAATATGACCACAATCACAGTAAATAATATACCATATTTATTCAGCTATAACCCAAGACCCCAAAACTTTGAACGTGTACAATTAGCATAACCCTCCTGGGCTCAAATTTCACTTAACTTTAGCTTTAGTTTGTGTAAAAATAACTCGGCTTATAGCCAAATAATAACAGTAGATCTAAGGGGGAATAAAAGTCACCCACCAGCAGAAACTTTTTTTTGCTTACTTGATTTTGGTGTACTTGACAAATACTCTGCATGATTTGAGTATAAATATTTATAATTTGAGCGGCACAGCATGTTGGTAGGATATAGTTTCCAACCCAGGCCTAATAGCTGTGCACTTGCTATAGTGGGCTTGGTTATGACCATCGGTATATAAATAAACAGACGCTTGCACTCGAAAAAACCAGTTTGACGAGAGGGAACAAGATTGACTAGTTGAAGAGTTTGGCTGCGGTGACCTCAAAGGTTTGATGTGATGTACGCAGAGCCTCTTTTTTTCCCCTCCTCAATCAAGAAGACAAAGGAGGCGCTGCTTGCAAGGTGAATAACATACAACTATACCCCGAAGGGGAGGTGAATAGTGGTGGATATATAAACTGAGACGCAAAGCGATGAGGTGTATATCTAGCGCTATGAACCGACCCTGAGGGGGATAGTCGTTTTAGTATTTACCAAATCAGTTGCATAAAAATCAAAAAGAAACTTTTTGTCACTAATTCATCTACCACTAAAAGTTTATCTTTCGAAACTGTCATGAAACAAGAAGCCATTTTGAATCCCACCCCAAAACAGTGAATATCCAAGGATATTCTGAGTTATGGGAGCCAATCAAAACATGCAAAAACTGCTATCCGCTGATTTGGTGAATACTAAAAGACAGTATTCAAAGCACAATAAAATCAATTAAGCTTAAACTAACCCAACTTGTCTCATAAAGTTAAAAGAAATAATTATTTAAATACATTACCAACCCTTTACCTTTTTCATCGGTACTTATTTAAGATGTGAACAGTACAAAATGCAGACTGCAGACCATTGTATACAGGGTTTAATAGAAAACAATGGGACTATTGTTGTCACATTCTCATTTGCATGGTAAAAACAATGGTCTGCAGCAGTCCTCAGTCAGCATCCTGTACTGACCGATTAAAGATGCATGCCAACTTTGCAGTTCATAAAAATTTTTGTGTATTGCAGGAAACTTTGCCCAGCGGCAAGCATGCCATTCATAACTTAAATCAGATAGGTAATATTAAGCTTACAGCTTAAGATGGAATCCATCTTAAGTACAAAAACCATGTACTAGAATAATTTAAACAATATGACATTCTTCTTTATATTTTTCAAGGGCTATAGATGTAATTAGTTATCTGCAATAACACCAAAGAAAATTTCTTATGGGAGCCCGAGAAAACGTATGTCAAATTTTCCAAAATGACATCTTACACATGAAATTTTCAGAATTTTACCCGTGTTTTCAAAATTATTGTGAAATTTGACATTTATTTGCTCGGTCTTCCATGGGAAATAATCTTTGGTGTTATTACAGATAATAAACTATATCTGTAGCCCTTGAAAAGTGCAAAAAAGAATGCGTTATTGTTTAAATTATTCTGGCACAAGGATTTTGTCCACCGAAAGTTAAAATTACTCAATTTTCTGATGGATTCCGTCTTAAGCTTTACCTTATATTGTAGTTTAAGACTTTATGATTTAGGTTTGCAAAGTGCAAAACAATACAACTAAAAAACAGAAAACATCCAAACAAAATACCTTTGTTGGAAACAAAAGCCTTTCCTTCTTAGACTTAGAAGTACTGGAAGGCTTTTCCCCCTCACTTTTGCCCATAGTAGTCAAATGTTATACATAGCTAGCAAATGCTACACATCACTTTCGACAATTTACTTTCGCCATCTTTGTTGTGGGGAAGCTAGTGCCAGTCCTCTAAATGAGAATCTCATGTATAGCAAACATAACGAATGTATCTCTCATGTACTCAAAACTGACCAAAATGTTTGCTGGCACTGCAGCAAGCAATCGGATTTCCATTTCACCCAAGATAGATTCACATGACTTTCTCGAGACGCGTTACATATCTACCAAAATTTTCTGTGACTTTGTAGACCTTGACCCGTATGGAAAAGAACGTCAAGATGAAGAAGAAGGTATATGTCAATTGATTTTACTAGTTTATTTCCCCATAAACGATGAAAACCGTCCTTGTAAACTTTCGTCCGGTTGTTTTAGGTTCTTCTGATGGGCAAGAGTGGCTCTGGGAAAACCAGTATGCGGTCGATAATTTTCGCCAACTATATCGCAAGAGACACCAGAAGATTAGGCGCAACAAGTAAGACGTTCATTTCCTTAATTTTTATTCATTGGGCTGCGTTTCTTGGCTTGAATTTTCTTTACTTTCTGGACTGTATTTTATACCTAGTCGTGTTGCACAGGAAAGATCAATACGCGCTCAATTTATCTTTTTAGTCGACGTCGAGCATTCTCATGTGCGATTTCTTGGAAATTTGGTTCTCAATCTGTGGGATTGTGGAGGGTAAGTTAGTTAACTGTTCCAACGCATTTTGCGAGCTTAGATATAAGAGAATCTGATCCTAGTAATATACAGAGATATTTCCCTACGTACTGTAGCTAAGCACTTCACATATCTAGGGCAAGTCGTTAAGGCTGTTCACAGGTAAGGTTTCCCCATAAATTTACTATGCTTTTATGTCGTGACTCTATTCATGTAAACTAGTTGCATGAAACAATATGATATTGCTAAATGTATAATAATCTGTATGGGGGCTCTGCAGAAATCTTGCAGAATACAAGGGGCTGGAGGGAATGTGTTTTTTATCCAAAGGGTACATTTTAGTTGGAATGTGTTCCATAAATTTAACCATAAAGATCTGACGATAGCAAAGGCAAGGAGAACATCAAAAGCAAATTAAATTCAGGGAGCAAAACTACAGCTTTGCATGTGCAGCATGCTTTTCTAAATACATTTGACATTTTGTTTGCTGTCCCTGCACGACTGGGACATGAAAATGCTTTATTTTACATCCTTTGGAGGAAGTAAACGAGCGACCATAAAATTTTCTTTCTCTTTCTGAACTGTGTGGGATCCTAATACCACCGTAATAAATCATTACAGTTGTAGGGTACTAAGAAAGTCAGTTTTACAGCTTGCCCTTTGATATACTAGCCCAAAAGAATTTTCGATGTGTATAGTCGACTCCTGGTAACTCAAACCCTCTATAACTCAAACCTTCCGCTAACTCGAAGCAATTTTCATTTCCCTTCAGCTCGTTTTCTATATAATTTTACCTTGAGCTTGAACTTTTTTCTGTACTTGTTGATGGTTCAAATAAAGGGGAGTCAGCTGTATTTTAAATCTTTAATTTATAATAAATTGTTATTATTATTTATTAATTGATTACAGCATTAGTTAACAAATTACTTGCTTTCTTAATTTATTGTAATAGATCAGCTTGAAGAACAGTTTCATCCACATGAATTTATTAGGAATTTAGACTGTAATATTGTTTAAATTCAAATTACAGAAGTGTTGCAAGAAAAATTATTACAGTACTTTTGTAATATTTAAATTCTCCCTAAAAACCTTTTGCTGCCCATTGTACAAGTTAAGAACAGAATTCATGTGATGCATTACAAAATCAACTTGTCCGGGGCTATCGGACATGACTTTCTTCCACACTGCAGTTATTATGATGTAAAATGTGTGACAAGTGGATGAACATGTAAAAACCTGCTTAACGGAGAGATTAGTTAGTAAGATTATTTCTCCCTTATTTTTTCAGGCAAGAGGCATTCATGGAAAACTATTTTACAAGCCAGAGAGACAACATTTTCAGAAATGTTGAAGTTCTAATCTATGTGTTTGATGTAGAGAGTCGCGAGTTGGAGAAGGACATGCATTATTATCAGACTTGCTTAGAAGCAATCCTTCAAAATTCACCCGATGCAAAGATATTTTGTCTAATACACAAGATGGATTTGGTCCAAGAGGATCAGAGAGACTTGGTGAGATACTTTTTCTTTCTCCGTTAGTTCCACGGGTATTATAGTTGTAACTTTTGCAAAGAAAACTTGTCTGTCTGAGGAATAAACAGATTTTAAATAAAATTTAATAATAAAATTATAAAAAAAATAATAATAATGATTATAAATCATTGGGATATACATGTATAGTGCATGTGGCCTGATATTAACCCTTTAAGTCCCAATAGTGACCAACATCAATTTTCTCTTAACAATATCCATAGATTGTCAAGTGCAACATCTATGAGAATTAATTGAATGATCACAAAGAGAAAAATCTTTGATCTTTTATCAAATTCTCTCAACTAATTCTTTAAGGAAATGTATAGAGATAAGTCTGGAGAATTTGTATGTGGATATTGGGGCTTGAAGGGTTAAAGCTGATGTGGCATCTTTTTAAGAAGAGCAGTGTATGTATATGTTATGGGTCAAATTTGATTTTAGGTTAGTTTAATTTAACTAGGTTGAGTCTCTATTTCCTTTGTTTCTTAGTCGTAACTCATGAAAAATTAGGGCTAGGAGTCGAAGGAAATTGAGAATCAACCTACAGTAGGTTAAAAAAATTTAACCTGAAATCAAATTTAACCTGTAACATATACTTCATTTTGTATGAACGTGTAAGCCAAGCTACATTATTTCTTTTTGTATCTGGCTCTCTCATAACAGATTTTCAGGGAGCGAGAAGATGACCTGAAGAGACTCTCTAAGCCCCTAGATTGCACCTGCTTTCGCACTTCAATCTGGGATGAAACACTCTACAAAGCTTGGTCATCTATTGTGTATCAACTCATTCCTAATGTTACGCAGTTGGAGCAGAACCTTGAGAACTTTGCGTCCATTATTGATGCTGACGAGGTTCTGCTATTTGAGAGAGCCACATTTCTTGTAAGTACTCTGTTTTTTGATGTCCAAGCCAATGAAAATTAAACACAAGTCAGTGCCCCCCTCTCCCCTGACTCAAAAAAATTGGGGAGCAATGCTTGCCTGTTAAGATAATAGAAGGCTACCTGAAAAATTGTGCTAATTCTGGGAAATTCAGAATTCGAAATTCCTTTTCAAACTGAAAATCCAGAAAACTCAACAGAGAACCCTTACAAAAGGGCTGAAAAGTAGCACGTACAAAAGTATTTTAATCTTCCTGTAAATTTTGAGGCAAGGGACACAACAATCACTGTCTGCTAATAGTCAGCAACTTTGTACTCGCTCGCACTGATCCTCTACACCATTCCTGGCACTCTTAAATGATTACGATGGGACTGAAGACTTTGTTTGTACAGAGCAGTGACTAAACTTGTAAAAGTCTGACTTTTTATTTTGGTATTATTTTTCTTTTTTCTTTTCTTTGTTGTTCATTTTATTCATCTAGTTTGTCTTGTTATTTTTCTTGATGTTATTAGTGTAAGTGGCTGTGTTCCAAGCCTTATCTTCTTTCTTGTTTTGTAATTTAGGTTATTGTCCTTCAGGTGTATTGTATTATGTGAAAGTATTGTAACAAAAGGAAGTCTGACTTGCTCATCACTTTATATTATTCTGTTTGTCATCTCCAGGTTATCTCTTACTGTCAGCGCAAATCCCACAAAGATGTACACAGATTTGAAAAAATAAGCAATATCATCAAGCAATTCAAACTCAGTTGCAGGTAAACAAATGTCAGTCATTTGAAAACAAGGAGAAAATAAGTTGTTTGTTATATTGGAAATAGTCGAACAGTTTGCAGATACATTACATGTCCATGAAGCTGAGCAGTTCGACTGTTGTAAAATGAAAGTTACATTAAAAAAGAAAAGGTATTTTTAGCAGTTGGGGCCGGCGTACGTTAATATTAATTTTATTATAACATCATGTGGAAACACTCTGTCATCAGGAATCCTAATACCTAATGTTAGATACCAGGACTGTCATTAAGTTTTAAGCAGCCCTAGCAAATAAAGATTGACCCGTAACATCTCACAAAAATCTTAAGCTTTCCACTTTGATCACCCGCAACGCCAAGTGTGCTTAGCCATAACAGGTGTTATGGGTTACAACCCGTAATGACAGCTCTGGATACCAGATCCCATCCCTTCCTGTCTAAAGCCAGGGGATGGGGTTCAAATTTTCATTGTACTCCAACCAAAAGGAGATTGTATACATAGTAAATTGTTAGTCTTTTTACTCAATTTACTCTATTTCTATTTCTCCTGCCCTGCCATCCGTTACATTCTACTGGCTATCCTCATCCAAGCTCCAAAAGGTTCTATGATACACAAATTTTCGTTGAAGCTCAGACTTGTTCTTTACTTTCAAGCTTTACTTGGCTGTAACTGTGCATAACCGTCTTTTCCAGCAAACTGCATGCTCATTTTCAAAGCATGGAGGTACGGAATTCAAGCTTTGGAGCATTCATTGATGTCTTTACACCCAACACATATGTCATGGTGATCATGTCTGATTCAACAATCCGTAAGTGCTAGACATTTATAACTACAGGAGGACTTAGCATTTACATGGAAAAGCCAGAAATTTTGGTTGGAAAATCAAATGGTTTGCATAATTCCATGTGAAAGGCTTCAGAAAATTTGGAATGGGATTTGAAGCAATGCAATTTCCTATATTGTTTTGGTGTGTTTAGCTGATTTGCATATATTTTCTTGTGGGTCATTTTCCCGTTAGTGGGGACGAGCATTGTGTGACGACACTAAAAATGGCAGTGTAGCAGACTAGCAGACTATTTCCCACCACGACAATTTTGTAGTTTAATGTTTATGCACAAGATTCCAACCCCGGCTTGTTTGTGTAAATGGTAAGCACCCCAACCCCCTCTTACATAATATCTAAAACTAGTAATAACCAAAGGTTACTGAGTGCGGGCGACAACGATCAAAATGTCAAAACGCTTTTGCTCCGATGATGTACTTTGCGCCCGGGGTGGGGGGGGGGGGGGCACTTGGATATTTTTTGGGTGGGTATATGCCGCCTGGCACTCCAAATTGGTACCCCGTTCTAAAAAAAAATTCTGCTAAAATTGATACCCTGTTCTAGAAATGGGCCAATTTTTTTATACCCCGTTCTAGAATTCGCCCCAAAACTGATACCCCGTTCTAGAAATGGGCCAATTTTTTATACTCCGTTCTAGAAAGTTTGTAAATTGAAATAGCCCTGTTTTTTTAAAAAGATATTTATTTGTCTGTTTGACTTATACATCAAATAAAAAATGCTTTTTCATAATCAGCAACAATTTTAAGCAGAAGATAAAGCCGTGATCCACAATTTTTTGTACCCTGTTCTAGAAAACGCCTCTGAAATGGATACCCCATTCTAAATCAGGAGCTTCAAAATCACGACCCCGTTGGGCGGCACATACCCGTATAGGAATACCCCCCTGGGACTTTGCGTAAGTTTCACGTGACATATGGTCAAAACATGCATGATCAGATGACGAGTGATAGAAGGTCCAAATGCGCATGATCAAATTATGTCCTGTGCATTCCATTCATTCATTCATTATATGTACTTACAGTTCAGCAGTCGAAAGAAATACACATGGTTTTCCCATAGACACAAAATAGCCAAGGACTGGGAAACTGATATGTACTCTTTAATTTGCACAGAAATATGTTGTTGCACTCTGTACATTAGCCTCCATCGCGGATGTAATATAATCCTAGTTAGTACAGTCTGTGAAGCAGCTCCAATATCCTTCTTCAGGGCTCTCAATGGACTGGCAGTGATGGACTGGCTAATAATAGCACATACAAAAAACCAGGTACTCAGGTGAAGGCAAAGAACAAGGATTTCAGTGCTGTTTTGCAGACCGACTTAACGACAAGTCTAGTTCCATCTGTTGCACAGGTTATCCGTGCATGTAATGTTGTGGTTTATAATACAAAAATATAGCAAAATGCTCCTTTTTTTCCACAGCATCAGCTGCCACACAGATCAACATTCGCAATGCAAGAAAACACTTTGAGAGGCTAGAGAAGGTTTCTAGCAATGGACATTCCCTTAAAGGAAGATAGACAATATAAACAAAAGCATGTTATATACATTTGATACACCTGATTGAAAAAACGTTGAACGATGGGACCTAATGGATTTATGGGTACAACTTTATTAGCATTGCAAATTTAAAGTTCTTCTCAAAAATGTTTACATTTACCAAGCTTTTCGCGACGATGCATTCCAAAAAACGTAAAACGGTTTCCAGTATTTACGGCTCACAACTTCACCGGTGCTGGACACATAGGAGATTTCTACAGTTATTTTAAGAGCGTAGCCATTTTGCTGACGCACACTTGAAAATCATAAGATAAGACCTAAAAGCGTTCTTGGAAGACAAAAATAATAAGACAACAGCGTGCCTTAAACAAAGTACTCGAGGGATTTGCATCCGCACGGGCATCTCGTGACAATGTAAACTTTTGTCGAAAGAACTTTGAATTTGCTTTGCTAATGAACGTATACCCATAAATCCTTGAGGCCTCATTGTTCATGGTTTATACTTTTTGGCGACAACGTTTTTTCAATCAGGTATATAAAGGAGAATGCGTTGTAAATTATATTGGTTACGTTGGATCAGTCTTGTTTGAAGGAATATCTTTCAGCATCTGCACACTTTTTCTTTGCTACTTATTGAGAATTAACAACATCGTGGGCTATATTTCAGCATCTTGTGCAGTCATCATCAATGTGGTTATATATCATTATCTGAGTTTAATACTTTGAGACACCTTTTCAGTATAGGAAATAGTACCCCTGCAAAGGTGCTATGACTGCATTATCCCAATAGGTTATTTTGCTGGCCACACACAAAATTGTCATTTTGTATCGTTCAAGACTTAGCAAAAAAGAAAAATAGAATAACAGTCTTTAGCACTTCAGAATGAAAAGTTCTGCATAGATGCCCCAGTATCTTGCGTTGCCAAATTAAAGTCAAAAGCAAAACCAAAAAATAGGAGGAGCGTGGGGTACGCTGCTGGATTGTGAAGCTATCAACAAAATATGAACAATGTTATTACCCTGCATGGCAGGTGTCAAAAGAGTAGGGGAAAAAGGGAGAGGGGAGTGGGGAAAAAAAAACACTGGATCCTTCTCCCTTTTCTCTGTCGCACTTCCCCCTCCCCCCCTCCCCTCCCCTCCTTTTGCTTGCGTCTGCCACACGGGCTACAATGTTATGCACGCCAAACAGGGCCCGGGTCCCGAAAGGCCGATTAACGCGAATCCAGGATTAAAGTTTGTTCCGTTGTTGTATAATTTTTTACTTTCCTATGCATTGCTATCATTGCTTTATTTCAGAGTAAAAGCTCAACAGTAATGTGTAAGATTGAGTTACATGTTCTTAGGCAAGAAAACCGTGCCTAAAATTTGGCTTATTCTCGGGTTAAACTTAACCGTCTTTCGAGGAATCGTCATTGTCAGTATTTTGATCTCATCTAAGTCATAAACATGTATAAACAAATCACTGCAGCAACTTCATCCGTAAAGCATGCCTTTTGCTGAAGAAGAGAAAACTGTACGCGGCGAACGTAACTTTGCTCGAACAGTGCAGTTACTTATGAAAGCGCGAATTGTGCAAAAAAATGCTACATTATTTGGAGTCGGGGAATCACCTTTAGCTCCAAGAATGGTATGCTGGTGATTTTCTACTAAGAGAGTAAACAAAGTTTTTACCAACGACAAGTGATTTTGATGTTTAATAACGTACCTTCTTCTTCGTACTGGTAGCATGAGAATTGCATTGAAACCAGTGAGGAGATTTAGTGCTTCGTACACCGTTGTATTGTAATGCTAGTTTGTGCGAATATGGCCCGCGCCAACTACGCAAGACGCGTTGTGTTAATTTTAGACCGCGAGAGGTCGTCCTTCTTTCCTCAGTGCCACGCGCGGCAAGGAAACATGTAAAATTATACAAATTTATAGTGGGAAAAAAAGAGGAGAGGTTGGGCTTCCGCCCTCATTCCTCGCGGCTTCGCCGGTCGCCTCTCACGCTTGCGAACTGTGACTCGAAAGAAAAATAAGAGACCGCTCGCTGTCTTTGTTAATTTGAGGTCAGGCCAAATTATATGCGCTCTCTTACATTCTCTGTATGTATCCTCTCTTTGCCTTTCCCCACTCCGGAGTTTAGTCGCCAAGCAAAACAAAATAATAAGACTTTGATCTGGAAAAGCTATCGTTTGTATGAAGTTAATCAGTGTTATGGAGTTTCTGGTTCACAGTTAGTCTGTAGAAGGGTAATTTTTTTGGCAGTAGTTGAATGTGGTCTGCTGTAGGCTAATGGTTGCAGTGCCCCAGCTCCACAACTCCACCCGGAAATTCCTACAGTAACAACCCCCCCCCCCCCCCCCTTCTTAAGACCACTGCGTCTTTTGGATTGCTACGATCCCCAACCCAGGATCGCATCAAGAGTGGCAGTATTCTGTACGCGAAAATACATTCTAGACGGGTCATCAATAATGCTTTTATTATAAACATCATAGCATAATAGCTCTTACTTACTTTCCATTTTTTTTTCGTTTTTGTTGCGCATTACATTTGGATAGTTAAAAACTGGATACGATGGAACCTCGATATAACGAGGTCCTCGGTCTCATTCTTTGCTCCAGCAATAGCAAATATATGGAAAAGAACCTCGTACCGATAGAACCTCGATATAACGAAGGGCCAAGGGGCTGGCAAAATATGTCCGCTTTAACGAGGGTTTGTTATATCGAGGTTCTTTTTCATCTATTTTACTATTACTAGGGTGAAGAAAATCGTTAGTTATATCGAGGACTTTTATGTAGAAGTTCGTTATATCGAGGTTCCACTGTATTAAATCATAGTGAAACCTCGTTATAGCAAACATATTTGTCCAGTCCCTTGACCCTTCGGTTATAACCAGGTTCCACTGAAAACGTATAGCGCGTCACAATAGACCCTTCACGGGTCTTTTAAACTTTTGACGTGGACAAGTTAGGGAAAATCTGTGTTCTTCACTTGAAAAAACACGTTTAACTTATTAATTTGCCAAGTTTGAAGGTTATTCATCTTAAACGAGCAAAGATATAGCTCCGTAAAGTTGCACAAATTTACAGACGATTGTATGATGTCGGAGGGGGGAGGGGGGAGGGGGTGGTAAGTTTGTGCGCCCTCCTCCCCCTCGCTTCCCACCATACAAACGTCTTAAACTTGGCAGTTTTGCTAATTTAAATGCGCTCATTCCAGTGGAGTAGATTTTCCTTAACTGATCCATGCTAAAAGTTGAAAAGAACCGTGGAAAGGTTTATTTGGCATAAGCTAAAATTAAATAAATTATTCTTTCTGCCTTGCTTGAAGCATCTGCTTTATATACATGGATTTTGTCAGCTTTCTATAGAAAAATGGGGCGCTAGATTAGCACATTATAGAACCCTTGTTTTCATTAATTCAATTTCTTTCACCGAACGGAACATACTTCGGATATACATCTATAATGGTGTTTTCAATGTCTTTCATGTAAAGCCTTTAGATAAACTAAAGGTGCGTTTTTGTTTTTTTCCCTGTACAGCCACTAGTTGGGCACATTATGAGTAACTAAATTCTTGAATATTTTAAAAATATTTGAAAATCTTACTCTTTCTCATCCTGAGAGAGGAACAGGTAATCTATTAAAGAGAAAGTTGTTAAAGAAATTGAAGGCTCTAAAGCGGGCCAATCTTGATACCTTAAGGGTTCACAATAGAAAAAAATATCAGCATAGTTATTAGAGGAGCCTGGTTATGAAAAGCGGCAAACATCAATGATAAAAACAACAGTGCTGCAGTTTATGTTGGAAGCACCCTGAAAGTGCACAATCCTTTGTTTTCTGTTGGCAAATTGTTACGGAATAAATTAATGCAATGTTTTTATTGGTCAATACAATCAAAATAATGATAGGAATTCTTTTGAACGTTGTGCACTTTCAGGTCCACAAAAACATATAACAAAGGAGTCTGACGGGTTTCATAACCATTCCACTCAATTAACTATGATATCAGCAAGCAAAGTGCTGTGTAAGGCCCTGCTAACACTTTAAGTCCGCCCCACATTTCCCACAAAACCTATCTCCAGATCGAGGCTTTGTTCCACATCGGAAGCATGTGGAGACCTCGTGCTCGGTAAAATTGTTTTCTTCTGGCGAATGGGGTGAACTCGAGTATGAGGACAAAAATCCAGTTCTTAAAAGGCCACTTGCATTACTAAAACTGGTTAATTCCCCTTCCTCGCCCGCACCTCTGTGGCCGTGCACTGGAAGGCTTCTCAGATGGTGAGGGAATCGCAATCCTCCATGGGGTTGTGGAGAAAAAACTCGCACAGAGCTTAAAGGATGAGTCGTTGTCTTAGTAACCCCGTTCAGTGACATCATCGGTAAGGTGGGTGGCATTGTGGAAAGAAGAGTTGGCTTGGCTCCCGGGAATGGAACGCTGGGATAGCTTGATCCTAAAGGGATACTGGGTACGCTGGAGCCTGGCGATACAGGGAGATCCACTGAATGGTTCTTGCCAGCCAGGATACACTCGATTGCCTGTACCACATCACCGCTACATCCTTTCAAAACAAGCTCCAAGACATTCTCCTTATGTGAAGGAAAAACCTTGCTAAGGACTTCCAGTGGTCGAGGAGGCTTGCGTCGTTTCAACGCCGATTCACCGAGGCTTTTCTGCAGAAGTTTAATAGTGTAGTCAAAATCATCTTGGTCCCGAAACGTTGAGCTCCATGGCAACTGCAACGGTGGCCTTTCACTTTCTTTCCTGATGTGATCAGCACGTGGCTGACAGCTATCGTGCACGTGATGGCGTGGTGACGGAGAGCGTGAAGTTACACCATTAGCGTGAGGCGGAGACGCGCTTCTTGCCATTCGTTTAGATGGGGGTTCTTCACTTGGTTCTCCTGTGCAAGAAACTGTCCCATTTTCTCGGTATTCCGGGTCCACTTTCTCTTCTTTTATAAATAGGGGTTCCTCTCCTTTTTTTTCTGTGGATTTTATAAGGAATTTAAATTAGATTCCGTAAAAAAAATTGCTTTATTTTTTGCAGATAGGAATTATTCTCGTTCAAGGAGTTTTTGTCCACTGAAAATCAAACTTACTCAATTTCCTGGTGAGTTCCATCTTAAAATAGCCGTCGATCTGTCGCTAGATTTAGCAAAGACAACGCATGCGCAACGTCAAATAAGAGATCGAAAGCCTTCGGAAAAAGAGACATCGATGATATAAAACCATACCACACAATTATATTCAGAAGTTTAGAAGTTTCAATAAACTCGCCATATTATAAGAATTGCGAGTTTTCCTCCAAAAAATAGAAGATCCCTTTAGCTGTTCAAGTAGTTTAACCTTTTGCTCTTGCGAAAGAAACATACTTCGGGAAACTCGTCTAAAAATTCTGGCGTGTTATGGATATGGATCGACTACCAATTGTCACTTGCTCTCACCTGTTGGATTGTACCAGTGAAAAGTGTTAAATACATGTAACGAAGCACAATATTTTTCGCCTCCTTTTGGTGTGTTACTATTTCTGCCCAATGTCTAGAGAATCTGTTTGTTCGTTTGATATAATTTGAGTCGTATAGTGAATTCCAGTGAATATAGCTTATTAGTAATGGTTTTGTAACTAATGAAAAGTCAACAAATATTTTGTACTTGCTCAAGTACCTACCGGGTGGTATGATTGTTTTTACACGCTAGTTTTTCTCCCGAGTAATAAATATTTTGGTTTACATAAAGTAATGTGGCTAAGTGAAGAACGTTTGCCTATTTTTAGGTTCTTTAATAGGAGATGTAAAAATATTGCAAAACTATATCTCAGTGCTATTTGAAGATCATCATATTTTAACAAAATTGTCTACGGTCCTTTTGAAAAAACGTAGTTCATTGCATATCTGAATTGAAATGCCGCATAAAGATATCTGCCAATTCAACAATACAACTTTAAACTTCTTTTTGTTATTGCTTCAATTTCATTTAGAACAGAGCCTTAATTTATTCACCGATGTGAAAAGAACAAATTCCGTTGCAAGATAAACTTTAATAATAGACAAAAGCATGCCATCAAGTTCTCCAGCTTAAAAATAATACATTTGATTTCATCATGTTTTCCGGAACAAAAGAACTTTATGCAATGTTTGATTTCAACATAAGCCCAAGCTTTTGTCTTTTGAAATTAGCTTCCGTTGAACTTTTACATTTCACACCTTTAATTCCCCAGTAGTAACAAACTAATAATTTCGACTCACGTACTACAATCAAAGCTGTTCTATTAACCTCAGAAAGTATAAAAATTTTAAATTACCTTCAGTGATGGGACAAGAAGCTGGTCTCACAGGTTCAGCCGGTGGAGTTGAGGGCAAAATGGAGTTAACCGCTCTCTGCGTGAAGGAAGGATACGGAAACTCGCGTTCTCCGCTTCCACGCGTGTATCGCGCACATGATATCGATTCGTACGGCTCAATTCTCGTTTGATGGCGTAAAAGCGCAACCCTCGCCGCCGTGATTCTCTGACGCTCCGCTATCAGTAGGCACTTTGGGCAGACACAATCCCGCCATTTGCAGTAATGTTTATGGCCTTTTAAAGAGGACACTACCCCGTGATTGCGACAGCGAGCGCATTTTGGAGCGCGTAGCGTATTGTTGCCCGATGAACTTTCAGATGTGGCAGCGCTCATGGTGATAAAAATCTGCGTCAAATTTCAGATAATTACAATGTTTCTTCTGAAGTAAACGGTTTCACAGAACGTGCCGTAACAGTTTAAATGGCGATCAACTAACGAAACTTGGTGTCGGGTTAAAATGATCACTGCTTAAATGTCACCGCCTAATTAACGGGACATGTTTTACCACAATTAAAGACTTCTCATTGGCCTACTCGTGATCAATTATTCAAGACTATTGTTAATGCGCTGAGACTGATATGCTATCCTTAAAAAACTGTACAAAGTATAAATAAAAAAAGTTCCATTATGTAGCTTCTAACAGGACAAAAGCCGCTAAGATGTTAAGAGTGCTTCTTTAAATACCCTAACCGCTGGAGTTTCGAATCTATCGATTGAAAAGCTACGTGGATTTTTCAGCGCACAGATTTATTTTTATTAATGTTCAGTGGTATGGAAGTAACATAATTTATGTATGACTATTGTTTCAATTCTCTGCCCTGCTCGCCTCGTGCGGGTTGTAAGAAGCAATTTGTTCTTTTGTAAGGAAGTGGTAAAACCGGTCGAAAACTATAGAAATTGTTCTTTCGTGCCAGGTTTATTCTTTCAAACTTCTCGAAAAATCACCCAAGCATTCCGTCATGTACCGGCTGACACAAAGAAGCTGTCAACCAAAGCAACAACTTGTTTCCACCTCGAAGAAATTGTCTTCAATTAACACGAATTCTGAGACTAGCGCTTGGGCAAAATTTTTTTTTCTGACCAATATATGATCTGGTCACCCCAACAGGGCCGCGAGATATTTCCTCAGTGTAGTTAAAGACAAAACTGGTTATAGTTAAGAGACAAACGTACATCATTAATAAGTTATATATAATATTGGAATGGTGTTTACATTTTCGAGAGCAAATGATCGCCTTTTCTAGTGCCTTTGGCTCGTCTCTACTTGTTACATGTAGCAGAAAAAAAGATTTCTGCCAACTCTTTTGTTTACTCGAGAACTTTCTTAACACAGGTTTCTTTGTTGATACACTTAAATGTACCGTTTCTAACAACGAATTTCACGCTAAAGGAGACTTTACAACCACTAAAAAAGATTAAACCATGAAACCATGTTGCTCGGCTAGACTGGGAAGACGAATTGATTCACTCCCGGCACAGTAGGCGTGAGCTATTCTTGGCACTTTTAACATTACCTTGCCTTGAAAATAATATAAATTACTTCAGTGTTTTGAAAATGCAAACTAAGCAAGAAGCGCCACATCATGGACTGATTACAGCGATAACTTGAGTCGAATCAAGGGAGAATTATAATACGACATCAGTAAAATCTCTTTCTTGAATCTATTCAGTGTCAGTGTTCTCGAAGTCTCGCTGATCACCACCGACTTTGTCTACGCCAAACATACGCTTTTCTTCTTCTGAATAGTCTCAAAGAGGTTTCATTCAGTACAGTAAGTATACACTTTTGTTGTTCTAAATTAAGAAATCAGAAAATCTAAGACCACCTAGCGTGAATGACTAAACAAGAACTAACACTTTGTCCCTCGCTATGGGAAGCCAGCGATCTACCAGCTCTTTCCAGTGTTTCAATTAATATTTTAAAATGTAGCAACTTAAAAAGAGGAAATTTGTAAATCAAAACAAATCGTAATATAAAAAAACGAATACTCGATCCATAGCATTTATGAATATCGCATTCCAGAATCTTGGGAAGATGGTCAAATTTTAGAAATAATTGCACATTTTTAATTACTTTTTGATACTGTTTGTGGTTCTATTGTCCGACTGCTAAAATGTCATTTTCCCGTAAAATTTCTTTCTAACAATATACATTATGTTGACCATTAAAATCTATATTTACCAATAAATCCGACTGTGATGTTTCTTTTTGAAAACTTTTCCTTTATAGTTTCATTTTTCCAAGGACGTAATTCCTACCCGGAAGTTTTCCAAGCAACCTAGTATAAGGTGAGTCACTCCTCGGGGCGATCGAAACAAAGCGCAAAACAGCACAAAAATATTTGAAAAATACTCGGAAGAAATGCAACAAACAAAGTAAAGCTAAAGCCCTTTCGTTTTCGATCTGGCAAGGTTATCGGGTGGATTTCTTTCTGTACCGCGAAAAAAACACTACATGTACATTTTGTATGACATGGAGGGAGTTTCTTAGAAACATCAACACAGCAACGTAATACAAGCGAGCTCTCTTTGGCTTCTTCTTTATCTGTTTTCAAAGGATAAAACTTCCTTAAAGAGCATAAAGAAAACGCATCATAATAGTGGTAACATGGTAGGATCTGCTAGCACTGTTGAACTTAAATGAGAAGTGGCGGCGTTCTTTTGAATTGTCAGCTTCGAAGCTCGATGAAATTTCCACGAACAAAACGGCCCGAGCGAAAGCTTCATTTGTCCAAGTTACTCTTCGGTATTTTCAGAGAGCAAACAATTTGTATTTTTAAATCTAAATCCTAGCAAGTAGGTGTCTATCTGTTACTATCTTGTTCTTAAAGAGAACTTATAAGTGGAAGAATAAACAAACGTTTTATTGATGTAAAACAACCCTGAAATATTCTTACAAAACTGTTTACCAACCGGTGCTCTACAGGTGGCTGTAATCATAGTTTACTGGCTATTTGTTTCCAATTAGGATACCAGAGTTAAGCGTCACAACTGATCTTCAAGATTGAAAGTTTTGTTTCTATTGACGGGTTTTTTCTGCCAAGTGGGCGCGACGAATTTCAGTCGCGACTCTTTCCGATCCGAATTTTGAAGTAAGCACTGTTTCACAATTTTGTACATTTCAACTTCAGAGCGTGCAGCTACGCATGTTGAATTCTTTTTAAATCAGAATAAAGTTTTCAAAGGTTGTAACGTTTGTCGGCGTTTCAAATGCGTTTTGATTTTTGTCCAACAGGACGTGGTTACGGGAAGTTTGCAGTCGTAATATTTTTCAATTCCAGTCGAGCACAGCAGATAAAAATTGAGAGCTTTCGCTGTTAAAATTTCCCAGTTTTCCTTTTATTTCCAAGCTTTTAACATAACCGATACTGCTGTACAGGAAAAAGGAAGGGCTGAGTTATGTAAAGCGATTCTTTGATTTTAACACCAGAAGTGAACAGTTACATAATTAATGAAAGTTTTAACAATCTGCTCTTCAATCTAACGCCTCCTTTTGAAGCCAACTCGCTACACCTGTCCGTTAAATTCACGTTTATGCTCCTCATTGTCCAAAACAACATGGCTCCAGCTGGACGTGCTTTGTGCGGTTTTTATTGTTTTATCTTACCTGGAAAAAAGAACGTGAATTTTCTTTCTTTGGTATACTTCAGCAGTCTCGTTTCTAGAACCGAAGCTGTGATACATTTCGTGCATCATGCAGTATCCGTGCTGACGCGGTCAAGCAGAGGAAGATTGGGGAGCTGAGCAAATATTTTCATCAAAGCCGGCTGTTATTTGGAAATCAAGTATTAAATGGTTATACAACACCCGAGAGAAATAAGTAACGTTCTAGAAAAGATGGATGGCGCCAACTGCTAAGGTGAAAAACCATTGTTAGTTCCACCCTTTCATGCAATTAGTTTACTAGAGCTTCACAAACCAGGATGTATATTTATTTCTAGTTTCCTAGCTAACTTCCTTGTAACAAAATATCTTTTGAATCTCGATAAAACAGAAATCCTCTGAGTTAGTGGAACAAAAAGATTCTTTTAAAGTGGAGTCAAAAGTCGTTTTATCTCGTTAAGTGCTCTCCAGTATAGCTTTATGCATTTTCTGTGTGAAAAATTAAAATATTCTTGTGTGTTCAAAGTGTATTTTCGCTTAATAAAAAAATATTGCTATAGTTTCTACCTAGATCATTACTTCAAGTACTCGTGTGCGCCTTAAGTTCCCTACAGCCTCCGAACCTACAGCCTCCCAGTCTTCATAAGTGATCAGTCTGCGATTTCTTCTTGCCCGACAATAGCGCGTTTAGTAATAAAGTAATGGGCAAGTAATGATAACAATTATACGAAATCATTGCCAGAGATTAACATTTAAGGGCAAAGTTACCACAAATAATAATTTCTTAACGATTTATTTTTAGGCTTTATTTACAAGAGTAAACTAAGATGAAAATACCACAAAAAAAGTCTCGTGGTTTCTAAAACGCTGAAAGTTTCCATGTTCGCCTATTCGTAGAAAATGTTACCTAGATTCCATGTTCTCAAGCACAGTACGATCAACTTGTTTTCCCACACTTGGCAGTGATTGTCCTTTTCTACGAATCTGCTTGGTTTATTGGATTATCTAGGTTTGTTATCGATAAAATGTCATTCATTAGCTTGGTTTTCGTCTAACGGCAATCTTAAGACACAACAACGTTGGTAAAACGCATACCAACAAGAACGAACCATCACAATTTTCTTGTCCATTAGAATATCTCTTCGGCGCGGTCATTTTTGTTGGTATTTATACACGAAATGGGGGAAGAATCATTTGATAAGTCTCTCCTTGAAGTGAATCCGCTTAATTACAGGCCATTCCCAGTACCCAGTACAAAAAGGTCGAAGTTAGAGACATCAGAGCGCCATTTTTCGTCCCTCGATACTGATACCAACCGCTCTTTGTGATCCTTGGTTGAGGAGCTTTTTCTTTTCATCGAACTTTCTCTTCTGTTTTTCATATCTGTTCATGGACTTCTGTGGTTTCTGGAATAAGCAACAAAAAAATGAAATTAAGAAAGGCAAGATCTGGGAATTGGTGTGTTGCTAAGGGGGAGAGGCTGGGATTAACAGTGTGATCTCAGCGGTTTTTTTTACGGCCATTCCTTCCACCGACACAGGCCTTTCGCTTCAGTGTAGAGAGAAGAAGTAATTACATCACGTTGTCATGGTAGTAAAATTTCTGAATGATAACAAACCGAAAACGTCACTTAAAAAGTGAATTCACACTTTTTCAAACATCATCGATTTTATTCAATTTCATTTAATTTGTCAAATATTGGCGAAATTTCTGGGGTTGAATCCGAAAGGAAGGTATCTAAGTGTACAGAAAGGAAAAGAAATTTTTTACGTTGTATTCACCTGCTCCATAAAGCGGGCGCGTGAAATTAGGAAGTTTCATGTCGCAGTCGTGCAACGAAGGCTAAGAAATGTGCAAAAAAGCATGATGCACGTGCAAAGTTGTTGTTTTGCTAATCTAAACCTATTACTTTTTTGCCATTCTCGTTGCCGTCGCCATCGTCGTTGCTTAAGCTCCCTTAATATTGTTGTCATCCAAAAATTTTGCTACCATGGTAACGTGACGTCACACTTCTCCTCTCTATTGGCCATATGCTGTTTCGAATTGCACTTTGGATTTTTTGATTGAAAAATTTTAACCTTGTTTCCTGCGCAACTTTACACTGGCCAATAAACGAGACAATAGCGTTTCTAAAACAATCCCATAGTGCACTTCGACATAAAACCGTCCCAGTCCCACGCACAACCTCAAAATGGTTACCGGTAGTAAGGAGCTTAAGCAAAGACGTTTTTGGATGACGCAAGTCAACCGGGAGTGAAGACTCTTTCCTGTTCATATACCTTGACGCCACCATATTTGTCTTGTTAAGTGTCTACTCGTATAGAGACGAGAAAATGAAAATGAGGGCAGAATCGCTGCCCAAGAATACAACAAGTCCAGTCCCGGTTGACGTGCATCGCTCATAAACGTTCTTGCTCAAGCTCTGTAATATTGCCCCCGACTTCGTGCACCTTCTTGGCTTCGCCCCGCTCAACCTCCCATCAGAGGGCCTATTCAGAGTTTCCTTATGAACAAAGAAATTTTCACGCCCGTCCACTGAAGAAAAGGGTAGTAAAAGCACCCCTCAAAATGACACTTACTTTAAGCACTTACATGAAATAGCGCAGGTTCTAACCATCTTGGCGTCACGCAAAACAGCGCTAACCCTTTCGCTAGCTCTCTCTCTTTCAAAAGCACAGAGTTGCGTGACAAATGCAGGGCCGGAACTGAAGGCTGAGGCGATAAATTTTTTTAGCAGAAAAAGACTTTAGTATTTTCTTTTTTACACTTGATCAGTGTTTTTTTTTTTTTGGCCTTTAGACTCAAGTGCATGGTTAGAGGATTGAAATAATTGTAATTTCTACTTACTCTGCTGAAGTCCGTCCGTTCAATGCTGTTCTGTGGTCTCACAACGTAATCCTTGTTTGAAGGCATAGGAACGCGGGCTCGCATTACAAAACCCTTGTCACCAGGCCTAACCGCTCTGATAAGAGAGCAAAGCATGTCTGTTAGTGAAGTTCAAAGCTGAAGAATTCAAGAAGCAAATTATAAAGCTGTTATAAAAATGAAAAGGACTCAACTATACTTACTTTTTATCGCTTTGCAGTGCAGAATCAATGGATTTTGGTGTCTTCCCTCCTTCGCTGTCCACAGAACTAAATAACAAACAACAAAAGATTTTTAAAGGAACAATGTCACGCCATTTGCTTTCATATTTTTAAAAACGCTAAAAAGTGTCTTCGCATCAACTGAATTCCAAACATGATCGTCCGGTTTTGATATTTAAAACTATATTTAGTCATCGAAACTGTCTCCTGCCGCTGATCTGTTGCTACGCTGGGATGGCAAGGACAGACACGGATTGAAAATTGGATATGCTGGGCCAGCTATTAAAAGATTTACTCTTATGACTGCAAACTGAAAATCACCAAAAAAGTATTATGGTTAGTGCTCCCTGGTGAAAATTGTTTGACATTTTCATAACTCTACAGGTGCATTTTGTGTATTGAAGACAGAATTGACCTGAAAATAAAAATATCCTCCCTTTTAAAAAGGAAGAATTTTCAATAATAAAACTATCGTCATTTTGTTAAGCACAATCACGTGACTGTCACAATCACGTGAACAGTACCTTAGGCGCCTTTTCTTGGACATGTTTTGATAATCTCGCTCTTCTCTTTCCTCTCGACTGAGCGACTTGAAGTTGGATGTAACACCAAATATTGGCCTAGCCCATTCATCTGCAACAAAACAATCGCTGTAACATTATTGTTGAAATGTTACCACTAGGAAACATAACAGATCTCAGTTCAGCCACTATTACGGAGCATGTTTCTTCTCTCAACAACCAACTGCTGTTCGTAAAACGCGATGGGTCGAAAACGTAGCAACTCGCGAGCTTTTGCGTCTCTAACCGTTGCTCGTAAAGCGCGAAGGGTCGAAAACGTAGCAACTCGGGCGCTTTCGTGTTTCTAACCACTGCGGTCGAAAACGCTTTCGAGTCTCTTCCCAGTATCACTCCCCGTCTTCACCCTCGGTTGATAGGTGATCGCATTGTAGACCATAACGCCAAATTACGCTTTTCGGCAGTTATTTTTCATTTGCAAGTCTTGACGAACTGCGAATTTGCAATCTTCTTTCCCTTGCCCGAAAATTCTGCTGACATAATTTGGTACTACACAACGAATCAACGAATAAAAGGGATTGCGGTGAACAATTTATAAACTTTAGTTTATTGTTTCACTGATTATGATCTGTTGACTGCCCTGTTCACACAAAATTCGGCACAGGTATACCATACTCACTGATAAGTTTTCCCGCCAATTTCTTATTCTGTCTGGTCTCTTTTGGGTGTCGACACAAATACATGACTGCTTTTCCAATGCCGCTCATTTTAAGAGCTCTTCCGTCCAGTGAGGGAAACTAAAAACAGAAGATACAAGGCGATTTTTGCATGATTTGGGAATGATAAAGTGAACAAATATCAACAACATTTCTTGAGGTGGCGGGGGATGAGCGCACCGTCAGCCTCAGGTTTGTTAGTCAGATGACTATTTCGAGCTACCGACGTAAAATAAGAACTCTTCACCTTTACCTTTTCTGGAAAGGGATAGCAGTTTTAAGAGGCAGGCAGAATCTTCCATCTGTCATGGCCAACAGATGGGAATGGGACAGACTTATCTAGCCTGCGTAGATGGCGGTATTGTGTAGCAGTCGAGTGAGATTTGGCGTCGAAAGCCGCGAGAACGCCTCGTCCCCACTCCATATTCTGGATCACGGCTCTGCCGCCAAAACTTAAATCGCGCACCGAGACAACACCGCTAGCTACGCAGGCTAAGACTTATCACATCGGTGCGGGTGCGGGTGCGCCCGAAATAGATAGATAAACAGACCACATGACTGAGACAACAGCAAAAAATAAAAACAAAACCTACCTCGTCCAGAGTTTTAAGCAAACCTTCTCGAATCTGTAGATGAGGTAGCGAACCGTCTGGCAAGGGACTTAGCCAGTCCTAAGTAAAACAAAAAAATAATCAAAAGGTGACATTAAATCCAGCTTGCAGTGCATGTATCCATTCCAATTTGGCATTTTTTTTCCTTCACAGGACTCTTAAGCTCATGATTGAGTGCCTTTGCCTTTAGCCTTGATTAATTTATCAAAAATGTGTAGATTCAGTGAGATCTTCCTAAAAACCTCAAGACTTTGGAAGTTTGAATTTTATGATTTTTACTAAATTTTGTATAACCAGGGGCACTGCCAGTTTTTCGACTAGTTGTAGGCCTGGCTGACTTTAATTTCCACATATCCTCAAAATTGCATGCATGACTAGTATGCAGCGACCTCACAAACACTTTGAGCTCTTAAGCTTTTTAGCTCACCCCAACAATGCATAATTTATTACAAGCGGTAGAGTGATCAAACCAAAAATTTGTAGGCCTGGGGCTACAGGTCTATGGGCTGACTATGCCCCTGATAACCATTATTTAATCCCTGGACTAGAACTGAATGGAAATTGAGGTGCATACTCCCAAAGTAATTGCATATTAACTCATGTTTTTTCAGGTCCACAACCCATTGTACACATACCTTCAAAACAGGCAAAACTCCGAGATCAAGAAATGTCATTTGTAGATCAGCCCTGAAACAAGAGATTTACAAAACTATAAATTCTTCAGAAAATTATTCTAGTGCTTAACTGGTAGATAGGACAATCTGAGGTGTTTTGGCAAATGCTGGGACGAAAATGCATTCCTATTCCGTGCACGGTATACCTGTTTAGTGGTGTTGCTGGTTTGTTGGGGGGGAGGGGAAGGGGTCTGAGGGAGATGGAGGGGGAGCCTCACGGAGAAGTGAAACTCCAAGGAGAATGGGTTGCTCATTTGCAGTGCATACTTTCTTTTTATTTATTTCTTTTATTTTATTTATTTTTTTTAGTGCATACTTTCACAGCTTTGCTTCTCATTTGAGCCCTCACGAGACAAAACTGTCAGCTACCTAGGCTAACTGGTGGATAGAATTTGGAACAAAAATAAAATGACATTAACAAAAGACTCACTTATGAAGGTGCCGTAATACAGATGGAAGCATTTTGAGTTTCTTTGTTGCCACCTGTTTTGCACCATTTAGCATTTGGTCCTCCTGAAAATGAAATACATCAAAAGATCAGATTGTGACAAGGATTTTTAAAACCCTAGTTTGGAACAAGACGTGAACACTAAGTGATTAGTAGAAGCCATGAAATGTTTCTGAGCAGGGTGGGGCAGGTGTATTTTTTGTTCATGGGGTGCAAATTGTGCACACAGTTAAATCCAGTAAT